>NW_027200944.1:0-15429 GCF_038502225.1 Cherax quadricarinatus
GTTTTCATTAAAATTTCTTGACAGTGCCTCTCCCATTCTATCATCCGCTCTCCTTTTGCACTCTCTCACCACTCTCTTCACCTTTCTTTTACTCTCCATATTCTCTACTCTTCTTAAAACATTTCTGCTTTGTAAATACCTCTCATAAGCTACCTTTTTCTCTTTTATCACACCCTTTACTTCATCATTCCACCAATCACTCCTCTTTCTTCCTGCACCCACCCTCCTATAACCACAAACTTCTGCCCCACATTCTAATACTGCATTTTTAAAACTATTCCAACCCTCTCCACCCCCCCCACTACTCACACTTGCACCTGCCCACCTTTCTGCCAATAGTTGCTTATATTTCACCTGAACTTCCTCCTCCCTTAGTTTATACACTTTCACCTCCCTCTTACTTGCTGCCATTTTCCTCTTATCCCATCTACCTCTTACTCTAACTGTAGCTACAACTAGATAATGATCTGATATATCAGTTGCCCCTCTATAAACGTGTAAATCCTGGAGCCTACCCATCAATCTTTTATCCACCAATACATAATCTAAGAAACTACTTTCATTACGTGCTATATCATACCTTGTATATTTATTTATCCTCTTTTTCATAAAATATGTATTACTTATTACCAAACCTTTCTACGCATAGCTCAATTAAAGGCTCCCCATTTTCATTTACCCCTGGCACCCCAAATTTACCTACTACTCCCTCCCCAATATTTTTACCCACTTTAGCATTAAAATCACCAACCACAAGTACTCTCACACTTGGTTCAAAACTCCCCACGCAGTCGCTCAACATTTCCCAAAATCTCTCTCTCTTCTCTATACTTCTCTCTTCCCCAGGTAAATATATGCTTACTATAACCCACTTCTCACATCCAACCTTTATTTTACTCCACATAATCCTTGAATTAATACATTTATAGTCCCTCTTTTCCTGCCATAGCTTATCCTTCAACATTATTGCTACTTCTTCTTTAGCTCTAGCTCTGCTTGAAACCCCTGACCTAATCACATTTATTCCTCTCCACTGAAACTCGCCCACCCCCTTCAGCTTTGTTTCACTTAACCCGTAAACGGTCCAAACGTATATATACGTTTTTTCAACATTTGAAAGTATGTAAAAAAAGTAGATCTTCTTTTTGTTTTTTTACATTTGAAAATGTGTAAAAAAAATTTGAGCTACTTTTTTTTTTGTTATATTTGAAAATATGTAAAAAAAACGTAGATCTACTTTTGTAGCACTACACATGTGAATGTAGATTTGCTTGGATCGTTTACGGGTTAAAGCCAGGACATCCAGCTTCTTCTCATTCATAACATCCACAATCATCTCTTTCTTATCATTCGCACAACATCCACGTACATTCGGACTTCCCACTTTGACAATTTTCTTCTTATTCTTTTTAGTAAATATTACAGGAAAAGGGTTACTAGCCCATTGTTCCCCAGATTTTAGTTGACTTTTACAACACGCATGGCTTACGGAGGAAAGATTCTTATTCCACTTTCCCATTGATATAAAAGGAAAAGTAATAAGAACAAGAACTAAGATAAAATCAAAGAAAACTCAGATGAGTGTGTGTATAAATAAACATGTACTTGTATGTTTAGTGTGACCTAAGTGTAAGTAGAAGTAGCAAGACGTACCTGTAATCTTGCATATTTATTAGACAGACAAAAGACACCAGTAATCCTACCATCATGTAAAACAATTACAGGCTTTCGTTTTACACTCACTTGGCAGGACGGTAGTACGTACCTCCCTGGGTGGTTGCTGTCTACCAACCTACAACCATTTATCCACCAATATGTAATCTAACAAACTGCTTTCATTATATGATATATCATACCTTGTATACTTATTCTCTTTTTCATAAAATATGTATTATTTATTACCAAATCTCTTTCTACACATAGCTCGATTAACTCTTTGACTGTCGGAACCCCAGATCCTGAAGTGTCTCCTGGCGTCACAAAATTTTTTGAAAAAAAAAAAAAAAAAAAAAAAAAATTAACTAATAAATGATAGAGAATCTTTTCCTGATGGTAATGGCACTGAAAGTATGAAATTTGATTGAAAACTTACAGAATTACGCTCCCGCGAAGTTAGTGATCTCAGCGATATATATGCATCGACGATTTCGCTGACTTTGAGCCCTATTTTCGGCCAAATCCATTGTTTCAGTCGACCAAACTCATAGCTGTTTCTTTAGAACTCCATTTTTTCTATCAGTTGAGCATAAGAAACTGTCCATTTACCAATTTCAACTACCCAGTAAAGTGGTCAGAAATTGGCAATTTGGCCAATTTCATGCAAATTAAAAAAGATGCCAATTTCAAAATAGGGTCCAGAATAAATAATGTAGACACTCTTGGCACTAAAATAACATATCCTCTGTTCATTAGTCATGTTTCCAAGCCCCTCTTATATTACTCTTGCTTTCTATTTTGATTTTTTTTCACACAAAAAATAGAAGATTTACTATTATGCAGACTACTGCATTATTGTAAAAATGGTATATATAATATCAGTGCAATAGCAAAAGAATATTAGATTCCCCAGTTGACGTGTAATGGATGTGTGGTGTGATTTGCTTACTCTTGAACATTGGTAAAAATCGAACATTTCCACTACTTTGAGCTCAATTTCAAGGTCGTTTTCATTGTTAAACTAATCAAAACCATCTCTATTTCTGTAATATGTTTTCCATTCTATCAAATGAGACCAAGAAAACGAGAATACACCTCAAAGTTCGGCATTTTAATCCAAAAACATGGAGTTTTTTTTTTCTCATGCACTTCGTGCTGCAGGATTTTTTTGTACAGTGCACACTGACCACACAGACCCATTCTCTCACATGTGGGCCTACCAGCTTTCTCCTGCTTGATTTAAAGCCGCTAGAATTATTGAATGTATATACGTCCGAAACACTGGCTCGTTAGATGTATATATACTGCCAAAACAGTCAAAGGCTCCCCATTTTCATTTACCCCTGGCACCCCAAATTTACCTACTACTCCCTCCACAACATTTTTACCCACTTTAGCATTAAGATCCCCAATCGCAAATACTCTCTCACTTTGTTCGAAACTCCCCACACACTCGCTCATTTCCCAAAATCTCTCTCTCTCTCCTCTATACTTCTTTCTTCTCCAGGTGCATAAATGGTTACTGTAACCCACTTTTTACATCCAACCCTTATTTTGCATCGCATAATCCTTGAATTTATACATTTATATTCCCTCTTTTCCTGCCATAACTGATCCTTCAGCATTATTGCTACTCCTTCTTTAGTTCTTAACTTTATTTGAAACCCCTGACCTAATCCCATTCATTTCCTCCACTGAAACTCTCCCACCACTTTCAGCTTTATTTCACTTAAAGCCAGGACATCCAGCTTCTTCTTATTCATAACATCCACAATCATCTCTTTATTATCATTTGCACAATGGCCAGTGTAATTATAATTATCACAATTTTATTATCTTTGCAGGGGGCGCAAACGCTTCGTGTCAGAGGGTGACGGTGGTCGCGTAAAAGACGATGCCTACTTCTAATCAGTCAGCTCACACTCGTGATGCCACTAAGGAATTTACATGGCAAGATTAAAACTTTGAAGTAATATATGAATTATGAAATGCAGATTTCCTGTTTTAAGGGGTGTTTTTTTAAATAAATTTGAATGATTAATTTCCAATATTCTGACTGGACCATACATTTACGTATTACACATTGCATAAAATATGTGATTTATTTACTGAAATATTTTTGGTTATTTGGAATTGAGAAGAAAATTTCTCTGTGGCATCCTAGCAAGATTTATCAGATGTATGGAGGAGACATAAATGCCACAGAAATATTATGAAGGCTTGTTTCCTCTTTGCATGTGATGAATGTTGCTGTGTGTACTGAGTTTCCATGATGTTTGCAAGTACAGCATTCTAATTACTGCAATGTGGATTTTTTTATAGTACAGTGCTGTGTGTTACACATGACTCAAGGTACAATTTTTTTTAATTTTGCATATTTGAGTTAGTTTATCTTCATTTTACAAAATTGCAAATATAATTATGTAAACAAGTGGAGACTCTATTTGTACTGTATTGTAGTCAGGTAGTGCATTGCTTAATGTCCCACACCTTACGCTTATACCACTTCCATAGACGAAGGCACAGTGGTAGACTACCTGTAGGTGGTTCCAGGGGTTGTCACATCCCATGGCCTGATCTTGGACACTTACAAATTATCTTGGTGGTGGAGACTGGAGTTCTTCTCAAAGTAGGGCATGAAGAATCCAGAAATTTACTGCAGAATGTAAAACGTTGCACAAGGGAGTAATCTACGTAATGTGCCTTCCTCTTAGGAGTGGGGAAAGTTAGCTTGCTCCTGACACACACTAGCCAACGTGGTAATGTATTGAAAATTTGCAATATATGACATACAAAGCATTGAATTGTGTGACTTGTTTTGGTGTGATTGAACCTAAACCAGTGGAGTTAATATTTGTCCAGCAGCACGTTGGTGCGTCTTAAGCTTTATTGTTCCCTACTGAGCCGTACCTGTGTATCATGCATATACTTGTTGCATATAGCAAAGAATTCGTTGCTCACTTGTGAATACTATTTTTTCTATTGTTAAGACTATGGGATAGGAAAACATATAAAGTTCTGTGGTTATAGAGCAAGTTTTCTTTACACTATGTGAAATTTATGCTCTTGCCAAGTTGAGCAAGAGTTGGAAGTACAAGACTAATTTTAGTTTTGAAAATGGACAAAAAAAAATTAAAATCTCTCTGGCTATCCCTTAGAGAGGGGCCTGGGACCAGGGAAGAGGATTGGTATAATAACTTTGTCAGGATAGATGCATAGTTGGGACAGTTTGCATATTTTTTTTTAATTTTACATAATAATGAAGAATTGTTTGAAAAAATTATTTTTTTAAGTATTTACTAACAAAATAATTTCTGTTCATACAATGATTTCTTTTAAAAATATTGACCTCGCTCATTTTCCGCATGCATCTGTTTGTGACAAGGTATAATTATTACCTTGGGATTGTAATTGATTATCATTGCACAAGAAAATGTACAAAAAAATTGTAAAAATGTAAAAAATCACAATAAAAATTGCAAAATAGTTATTACAGTATTTTATTATATCTTCATAATGAAAGAGGTAATCTTGTGAATGTTTGCTGGAGGAATGTCTAGAGGAAAATGATTAGGAAGGAATTACATGGGCATTAACCTGTTGCTTGTGAGGGTAAACATGCTACCCCAGCACCAGTGTACATGTTACCCCAGCACCAGTGTATATGTTACCCCAGCACCAGTGTACATGTTACCCCAGCACCAGTGTACATGTTACCCCAGCACCAGTGTACATGTTACCCCAGCACCAGTGTATATGTTACCCCAGCACCAGTGTACATGTTACCCCAGCACCAGTGTACATGTTACCCCAGCACCAGTGTACATGCTACCCCAGCACCAGTGTACATGTTACCCCAGCACCAGTGTACATGTTACCCCAGCACCTGTGTACATGTTACCCCAGCACCAGCATACATGTTACCCCAGCACCTGTGTACATGCTACCCCAGCACCTGTGTACATGCTACCCCAGCACCAGTGTACATGTTACCCCAGCACCAGTGTACATGTTACCCCAGCACCTGTGTACATGTTACCCCAGCACCTGTGTACATGTTACCCCAGCACCTGTGTACATGCTACCCCAGCACCAGTGTACATGTTACCCCAGCACCAGTGTACATGTTACCCCAGCACCTGTGTACATGCTACCCCAGAGCCAGTGTATATGTTACCCCAGCACCAGTGTACATGTTACCCCAGCACCAGTGTATATGTTACCCCAGCACCAGTGTACATGTTACCCCAGCATCAGTGTACATGTTACCCCAGCACCAGTGTATATGTTACCCCAGCATCAGTTTACATGTTACCCCAGCATCAGTGTACATGTTACCCCAACACCAGTGTACATGTTACCCCAGCATCAGTGTACATGCTACCCCAGCACCAGTGAATATGTTACCCCAGCATCAGTGTACATGTTACCTCAGCATCAGTGTACATGTTACCCCAGCACCAGTGTATATGTTACCCCAGCACCAGTGTACATGTTACCCCAGCACCAGTGTACATGTTACCCCAGCACCAGTGTACATGTTACCCCAGCACCTGTGTACACGTTACCCCAGCACCAGTGTACATGTTACCCCAGCACCAGTGTACATGTTACCCCAGCACCTGTGTACATGTTACCCCAGCACCTGTGTACATGCTACCCCAGCACCAGTGTACATGTTACCCCAGCACCAGTGTACATGTTACCCCAGCACCTGTGTACATGCTACCCCAGAGCCAGTGTATATGTTACCCCAGCATCAGTGTACATGTTACCCCAGCACCAGTGTATATATTACCCCAGCATCAGTGTACATGTTACCCCAGCACCAGTGTATATGTTACCCCAGCATCAGTGTACATGTTACCCCAGCATCAGTGTACATGTTACCCCAGCATCAGTGTACATGTTACCCCAGCATCAGTGTATATGTTACCCCAGCACCAGTGTATATGTTACCCCAGCACCAGTGTACATGTTACCCCAGCACCAGTGTATATGTTACCCCAGCACCAGTGTATATGTTACTGCAGCACCAGTGTATATGTTACCCCAGCACCAGTGTATATGTTACCCCAGCATCAGTGTACATGTTACCCCAGCATCAGTGTACATGTTACCCCAGCATCAGTGTACATGTTACCCCAGCATCAGTGTACATGCTACCCCAGCACCATATATTCCCTCAAAAGAGGTGGTGCTTTGATCCATGGTATTGGATTTATCCTTTCTTTAGATCAAACCTGAATTTCTTCCATTCCCCAGGTGCTAAATGATGACTGTGAATTTAGTGTCCTTCCTCGAATAAAGTGGAAATATATGCACCATTTTATGTGGAATGTGCATGGTGACCCCTGCACCATTGTATGAGGTGAGCATGCTGCTGCTGTACCACTATGAGGTGAATGCTGCTGCTGTACCACTATGAGGTGAATGCTGCTACTGTACCAGTATGAGGGAAACAAAATGACCACTTTGATATGCACACACACAAGAGTGATGGTATGTGACGAGATGTCAGAGTGGGCACCTGTGACAAGCAGGGTTCCACAAGGATCAGTTCTAGGTCCTGTACCATTTCTGGTATATGTGAATGACATGACAAAAGGGACAGGTTCAGGGGTATCCCTGTTTGTAGATGATGTAAAACTAATGCGGAGAACTCGAGTGGATGAGGGTCAGGTAGGACTACAAAGGAATCTGGACAGGATGCAAGCCTGGTCCAACAACTTGCTCCTGGAATTTAACCCCACAAAGTGCAAGCACAGTCATGAAGATTGGGGGAAGGTCAAAGAAGACTGCAGACAGTGTACAGGGGTCAAAGACTGCTAACTGACCATACCCCAGCCGGGATTGAACCTGCGGTTTGTTTGCAATCGTGTCATTACGATTTCGTGAGTCACTGCTAACTGCATTCAAGGAAAAGGATCAGTGAGTATAATACCGAGCACATCCGAGGCTCACTTCAGTCAAATAGCTCCTGCAGCATATGGGTGCCTGATAAACTGAAGAATAGTATTATGACATCTGAGTAAGGAATCGTTCTAGACTGTACACCATGTATGTCAGACCCATATCGAAGTATGCAACACCAGTGTGGAACCCACACCCTATCAAGCACATCAAGAAAAGAGAAAGTCCAAAAATTTGCAACAAAACTAGTGCCGGAGCTAAGGGGTATGTCCTATGAGGAGAGGTTAAGGGAAATATACCTGATGACACTGGAGGACAGGAGGGATGGAGGGGACATGATAATGAAATAAAATACTGAGAGGAATTCACAAGGTGAATAGGGACAGGATGTTTCACCGATGGGACACAGTAACAAAGGGTCACAACTGGAAGTTGAAAACTCAGATGAGTCACAGGGATGTTAGGAAGTATTTCTTCAGTCATAAAGTTGTCAGGCAATGGAACACTGGAGAATAACTTAGTGGAGGCAAGATCCTTACATTGCTTTAAGAAGAGATACGATACAGCTTATGGAGCAGGGAGAGAGTGGACCTAGTAGTGACCAGCGAAGAGGCAGGGCCAGGAGCTGTGCCTCGACCCCTACAACCATAAACAGTTGACTACACACACACATTCACATTTTATCACTGGCCATCTCCCACTGAGGAGTTTAGATACTACAACTAAGATGTTCAGTTCCAAAACTGTAAATATCTCCACTTCCTTTTTCAGAGTGCAGGCACTGTATTTTCCACTTCCAGGACTCAAGTCCGGGTAACTGGTTTCCCTGAATCCCTTCACAAAATGTAATCCAGCTTACACTCCAACAGCTCATCAAGTCCCAAAAACCACTTGCCTTCACTCCTATCTAACATGCTCACACATGCCTGCTGGTTGTCCAAGTCCCTTGCACACAAAACCTTTACCCCCTCCCTCCTTCCTTTCCTAGGGTGGCCTCTTGCCTACATTCCCTCCACTACAGATTTATACACCCTCCAAGTCACGCTATTTTGCTCCATCCTCTAAATGACCAAACCACCTCAACAACCCCTGCTCATCCCTCTGGATAATAAATAGTTTTAGCAACTATGCATCTCCTCCTAATCTCCAGACTACGAATTCTCTTCTTAATATTTTCACCACACATTGACCTCAAACACCACATCTCCACTGCCTCCATTGTGCTGTATAGCCCTTGTGGCTTAGTGCTTCTTTTTGATTATAATAATAATCCACTGCCTCCAGCCTCCTTGCTGCAACATTCACAACCCATGCTTCACACCCATATAAGATTGTTGGTACCACCATACTATCATACATTTCCCTCTTTGCCCCCATGGATAATGTTCTTTGTTTCCACAGATGCTTCAAAGCACCACTTCCTTTTTCCCTTCAATTTTATGGTTCACCTCATCTTTCAGATACCCATCTGCTGCCAAGTGAACTCCCAAATATCTGAACACATTTACTTCCTCCATACACTCCCTCCCTCTAATCTAATATCCCATCCTTCATTACCTAACTCTTTTGTTACTCTCATCACCTTGCTTTTTCCTATGTTCATTTCAACTTCCCAAATTCATCCACTAACTTCTGCTTTGTAAAAATCTCTCCATGCTAGCTTTTTCTCCTCTGCTACTTCCTTTACTTCATTCCACTAATCGCTCCCCTTTCCTTTCCACTGTAAATACAAACGTTGGTTGCATATGTTAACGCTGTATTTTTAAACCTACCTCATCCCTCTTCAACCCCCTCATTACCTATACTCTCATTAGCCTATCTTTCAGCATTTGCTTATATCCTTACCCTATTTACCTCCTCCTTTAGTTTATAAACTTTCATTTCTTTCTTTCTCACTGAAGCCATCTAGCTTGTACTCTAACTGTTGCTCCTCTATAAATATGTATACATCCTGAAGTCTACCATCAACCTTTTATTCACTAATACACAGTTCAACAAACTGCTGTCACTATGCCCTATGTCATATCTCATATACTCATATTTATTTTTAGAAAAAGAGGATTACTTATCAAACCTCATTCAATACAAAGTTCAATAAAAGGCCCTCATTATCATTTACTCCTGGTATCCCAAACTTACCTACTATGCCCTTTATAACGGTTTCTCCCACTTTAACATTTAAGTTCCCCACCACAATTACTCTCACGTAGTTCAAATCTCCCTTAACACTAAACATCTCCCAAAATCTCTCTCCTCTGCACTCCTACATCCCCCACCCATCTCTTTGCAGGGTGGAAACATTAGCTACGTTAAAACTTACAGATACAGTGGACCCCCGCTTAACGATCACCTCCCAATGCGACTAATTATGTAAGTGTATTTATGTAAGTGCGTTTGTACGTGTATGTTTGGGGGTCTGAAATGGACTAATCTATTTCACAATATTCCTTATGGGATCAAATTCGGTCAGTACTGGCACCTGAACATACTTCTGGAATGAAAAAATATCGTTAACCGGGGTCCACCGTATCTTGGTGTAGATGTACCCTTGAGCAAATCCACTATACCACAACTAAATGAGAAATGCAAACATAGGCTAAATGCTCTCAAAGCTGTTGCTGGCTAAAACGCCAACTATGGTGCTAATGTGAGAATCATGAGAATGATGTACATAGACTATGTTAGGTTCTTAATTGATTATGCTGCTCCCATGTTCATATTAGCTAGAGAAAGTTCTCTCTGACCCTTGGAGTTAATGCAAAATGAAGCTCTCAGAATTATTCTTGGTTGTCCCAAATCTACAAAGGTTCTTAATATGAGGAAGGAGCTTGGTATTTCTGGTATCAGTGACAGGATTGTTGAGATTAACACTGTACTCGGTATTAGAATGTTAAGAAATGAACCATACACTGTCACAATGAATCTTACCAAGTGTCTAGAGGTAAATACACACAGATCTAAATGGGTTGTGAAACATGCAATTGTATTAAGTTTTATAACCTGCATGAACTGTATCACTGTAGGCAACAAGAGCATTTCACCCCTCCATTGAAGATGTGTTCATTTAATATCACATACCTACAAGTCCCTCCCAAGAAGCTCATTGCTAGTAATCCCTTTCTTAAATCACTTGTTAAAGCAACTGCTAAGAAGAAATTTCTCACCTAGCTGGTAGTAATAAGATATCACAAGTAATATACACTGATGGATCTAAACAGGAGTCTTCTGGCAGGGCTGCATCTGCTCTTGTTGCCACCTCCCTAGTTAAGAACGATAATAAATTTGTTGAGTTAGGCATAAGAATTAACAACTGGGCGTCTACATTGCAAACTGAGCTGTTTGCAATCCTAATGGCGCTAAAGCTAACTTATGACACTGAGCTTGACTCTCATCATTACTGATTCTATGTCATCAATGAAGGCTCTTGACTCATATAATGACTCCAACAACATGCTCATTGGAGAAGCCAGGTATAGATACTCAAAAATCAGGGACAAAGGAATTAATGTACAGTTGCTATGGATCCCATCACACATTGGATTACTCCTTCATGATAAAGTTGATACGTTAGCCAAGAAGAGTACCCAGAAGGAGAAAGTAGAATATAACTTTGGTATATCTGTGTCTAGCATTAGGAATAATATTAGGAGAGAAGTAAATAACGAAAATGATTGTTATAGGAATGCAGTTAGAAGCCTCAGTAGATCTATAACCCACTATGATAACATGAACGTAGATAAGTATGTTTATGGAGCAACGTGCAATGTGAACAGACTGACTGATGTTGTAGTGGTCAGGCTTAGGCTTGGTTACAAGTACTTCTGGCAGTTTGGGAGACACACAGATGATGATCAAACTAAGTGCAAATTATGAGATCAGGCATATGGTCAATGTCTTGAAAACTATGTACTTAATTGTCCACTTATTGAGAAATACAGAGATAGACAGTATAATAACCTATGTGACATGTCAAGATATCTTATTAATGAAAATAAGATACCAGATGTACTAAGCAAATTTTCAAAATTTGCTTGTAACTGTAGATATGTAGATATAAACCCATATGTGCACCTGTTAACCCTTTTGGGGCCTAGTTCCTAGGTCTTTTATGTATCCATATGCTCTTGCGCTACCGTCCACAGGATCGATATGGGGAGCACAATAAACTAGCCACTTCAGTGGCAAAATCTAATCTGTCTTGTCCAGGTACATAAACATTTACTATAACCCACTTTTTGCATCCGACCCTTATTGTAATACACATAATTCCTGAACTTATGCATTTATATTTTTTCTTTTCCTGCAATAACTGATCCTTCAATTTTATTGCTACACCTTCCTTAGCTCTAACTCTCTCATATATACCTGACCTAATCCTATTTATTTCTCAATGAAACTCCCTATTCCCTTCAGATCTGTTTCACCTAGAGCCAGGTTATCCAGGTTCTTTTCATTCAAAACATTCACAATCATCTCTTATCATCTGCACTACACCCACGCACCTTCAAATGTCCCAACTTAAAGGTTTTCTTATTATTATTTTTAGTAATAATGTAAAAAGAATAAAAACTACATTTATTATTTTCTTCGGGACACCCTGCCTCAGTGAGAGTTTTTCCTCATGGATGGAAGAGAACATCTAGGTGAGTACAAATAGGAAACGCGTCTGTCTGGCGTTCAGCAGACGGAGGATCAAACCTCCACCATGTCTTGAGCTGACTTACTTACATGGGTTTAGCCATTAACATGAATTATTTAATTTTCATGGATGGAAGAGCTCTGACTTGCTATAATTGTTGTACAGAACCTTTCCTAAAGCTTTTGCTGTGCAGACTGTACTGACCATATTGCATCCAAGATATTACATGCGTACAAGACCACCAATTCTTCAGTGGAAGTGAAAAAGGAATTGCCAAGATTGTGAGACCTTCATCCGCTCTGCCTGAGGTATCCCAGCAAGTGAGCACGTCTCCTGTGTTATCCCAGTGCTTAACAGAATAGGGAATAGCATATGAAGGTACAAATAAAAATGGGAACTATGGTTATAGTTTACTTAAAAGGCTAGAATACAACATATCCTGATGGAAATTTACATAATATAACAATTGACCTATTAGACTTATTACCAGAGGGAAGGGTAGATGTTATCATTAACACAGACTAGTACTCACTCTTAATTCACTTACCAGCTGGCCCGAGATTCACAATGCGTGGTCCACTACACACGTGGCTGTCCAGAGCTCTCGCTCACCGGACCTGTCTCCAACAATCTCCTTGCTCAGTTGTTCCCTTGCTTATATGGTCCTTTAAGCACCCCGTTCCCCACAAGACATAGACCACGTGTTACGACGTGACGCTGAGGTCTGACGCCGTCAACAAAAGACCTCAGATTTAAGCCGAAAGGCGTGTCTGACAGCTATTTGCCAAGGCAAGGTGTGACCATATAATTGGTTAAATTAGGTCTCCCTTAGCGACCTACCAAGCATAGTTGAACTACATCACAAGATCACTGATGATCTGAGCCAAATATCGTGGTGGTAGTATTCGTTTTCAGTAGGTTATTTCTCTCAAACTCAAATCAGAATTCAGGTTTGCTCAGGGCCGACTACCATCCATTTCTTATTAAGGACGTTGGTTCTCTGCGCACCACAGCACCTCTGACCCCTGACCATGTCATGGGCCTGATTCAGTGGCATCGTCGATAACCTATTGGTAGTCTTTAGGACAATTCAGTGGCCATTCACTACATATTTCTTCCTGATAGAGGAGATAACCTTTTCAAGTCACAGAATGTGCACAGATATCCATGTTGCATAGTTCTGGTGATCCATGGCTAAGAACAATGAGGCCAGGGCTGATAGTGAGGCCACAGAGTAGGAAGTCATGTCCTGGGTGAACTCCGACGAAAATGAAGCCCAGAATTTTCATGCTGAGGTAGATGGGACATTTAAAGATCATATTTTGTCTCCAGTCCTCTCTAACCTCTTCAGCGTTGAGTTGTGCAGTGGACTTGAATGCTTCATCCTGAAGTTTAGCCGAGGTTATGCATGTCTGATCCTCGTGAAATGGAAGACGCGGTGGAACGAGTTAGCGTCTCTGGTGCCTAATGAGGTGATTCTCACATGTGTTAGTGAAGTGATCTAACAAGTCTTCCAAAAGGTTTCCGTATGTGTTTCACATCTCCATTTAATATGTATACCTCCGAACATGATGACATATTGGCCCTCTTATTTACAAGAGATCTAAATATGGGCAAAATAAACTACAGTATTACGTCAGTATATCGTATAATATGCAATAATAATTTGAACCTAGGTTCCATTTCCTATGTTATATGAATAAAGTGCGTTTTTTCCTTATTATTTTTTTTGTAGCGAAAGGTAAGCGCAAACAGTTTTGGTCATTAGAATGCCCCAGACTGAGTGGGCCATTGGTTTCCAAAATAAATTTCACGTATTGGCTATAAATAAGATGGAAAAAATAGTGATTTTTGTCCAGTCTGTCCCCATGCTCTGAAAATATACTAACATTAGAAATAATCGCTACATTACAAAATATACAATAATCAAAAGCCCATAAAATGCGCAGCATTTCGGGTAAGGCTGCTTCAGTAGCCCATGGTCTCGTCTCCGCAGTGGTTCACAACCGAGAGGATCTGGAATCGATCTCTCAACAGGGAAACACGTACGGGCAAGTCTTCTAAAACTTGCTCATCATTACATAGCAGTAAAAACAGACCTAGACGTTAGTCAACTGTTGTGAGCCGCATCATGCGTCATGGGGGAGAATCTAAAAAGAACTCGTGTGGATATAGAGCCACATTACTTGGTTGTCTAAGGTTATCCTGGGTTAGTAACTCTCCAGGGTTACTAATAGAAATAAAATATTCTTCTAATGACCGCAAGGGTTTAGCACAAGTTTTCCCCTGAATATATCGCCCCTAACACGACTAACAGCTTCACTCCTTCAAATGGAAATAAATCACTTTGTCTGATATTTTTGGAGGGTTATCCTAGGTCTTAAGTAATTTACACACGTTACTGTGTATGATAATTTGTGTAACTGTATTTATGTGTACCTGTACGTAAACAAACTTACTTATTTAACCTATTACACCGACAATGTACAACTACAATTTAAACATTACTCTTCAACCCTATTAAAAATATATATCAAATACCTGAAGTGGCTATTTTATGCAAATTACAATGTTCTTTAATTGTAGAGATGGTCACCGTGGTGGGTGACTCCGTCTCCAGGTGTTTCCAGTGTATTGGTGTGGTGTACATCACTCATGACCTCCACTACACCAGTCCATAGTTATTTCCGCAGAGAATGACATTTCCGACTCCTCAATATGATTTATGGATTCCTGACACTGACAGTCTCCCTGTGTTTGTTTAACCAACAATAGCAACATTACCATCAACAATGCAGATAAAGGAGGGAGATATTGTCCTCGACGCTGCACATAAAAAAAATTTGCACAAGAAATATTTTTGATGTTCTGAACGACTCGCATCTCCAGGAGGACCAGGACAATTCACCAAGAACTCCCTCAAGACCCAAAAAATCCTTACGGATATGGAACAAGGAAAGAAACTCTAATATCAAATATCACACAACCTTAACCAACCAGAGTGTATGAGTTACCCAAGACTCAACCCCAAAATACCTACGAGGCCTCAGAACCGGTAGTTCTCCACACCATCTAGCAAACACTCTTGTTAAATACCTGGAAAAAAAATACTGGGTTCCGTTAGCAGTGCCCATATTAAACACGCCAGGGACTTACCAGAATAAATTATCAAACTATGAAAAGCAAAAAATTTGCCAGTTCTGACGTTTCCATCTTTAAAA
>NW_027200945.1:0-15413 GCF_038502225.1 Cherax quadricarinatus
AATATGTGGAAAGAGCTTGGCGGAGCTAGGGAGAGTGCCACCACTGATGACTGGGTGGTTATGGAGGTGTAGGAGGAGCTTGGGAAGGTCCCAGCACTGATGACTGGGTGGTTCTGGGGGTGTAGGAGGAGCTTGGGAAGGTCCCAGCACTGATGACTGGGTGGTTCTGGGGGTGTAGGAGGAGTTTGGGAAGGTCTCAGCACTGATGACTGGGTGGTTCTGGGGGTGTAGGAGGAGCTTAGGAAGGTCCCAACACTGATGACTGGGTGGTTCTGGGGATGTGGGAGGAGCTTGGGAAGGTCCCAACACTGATGACTGGGTGGCTCTGGGGGTGTAGGAGTAGCTTGGGAAGGTCCCAACACTGATGACTGGGTGGCTCTGGGGGTGTGGGAAGAGCTTGGGAAGGTCCCAACACTGATGACTGGGTGGTTCTGGGGATGGAGGAGCTTGGGAAGGTCCCAGCACTGATGACTGGGTGGTTCTGGGGGTGTGGGAGGAGCTTGGGAAGGTCCCAGCACTGATGACTGGGTGGTTTTGGGGGTGTGAGAGGAGCTTGAGAAGGTCCCAGCACTGATGACTGGGTGGTTCTGGGGGTGTGGGAGGAGCTTGGGAAGATCCCAGCACTGATGACTGGGTGGTTCTGGGGGTGTGGGAGGAGCTTGGGAAGGTCCCAACACTGATGACTGGGTGGTTCTTGGGGTGTGGGAGGAGCTTGGGAAGGTCCCAGCACTGATGACTGGGTGGTTCTGGGGGTGTAGGAGGAGCTTGGGAAGGTCCCAACACTGATGACTGGGTGGTTCTGGGGGTGTGGGAGGAGCTTGGGAAGGTCCCAACACTGATGACTGGGTGGTTCTGGGGGTGTGGGAGGAGCTTGGGAAGGTCCCAACACTGATGACTGGGTGGTTCTGGGGGTGTGGGAGGAGCTTGGGAAGCTCCCAGCACTGATGACTGGGTGGCTCTGGGGATGTGGGAGGAGCTTGGGAAGGTCCCAACACTGATGACTGGGTGGTTCTGGGGGTGTGGGAGGAGCTTGGGAAGGTCCCAGCACTGATGACTGGGTGGTTCTGGGGGTGTAGGAGGAGCTTGGATAGGTCCCAGCACTGATGACTGGGTGGTTCTGGGGGTGTAGGAGGAGCTTGGGAAGGTCCCAGCACTGATGACTGGGTGGTTCTGCGGGTGTGGGAGGAGCTTGGGAAGGTCCCAGCACTGATGACTGGGTGGTTCTGGGGGTGTGGGAGGAGCTTGGGAAGGTCCCAGCACTGATGACTGGGTGGTTCTGGGGGTGTGGGAGGAGCTTGGATAGGTCCCAGCACTGATGACTGGGTGGTTCTGGGGGTGTGGGAGGAGCTTGGGAAGGTCCCAACACTGATGACTGGGTGGTTCTGGGGGTGTGGGAGGAGCTTGGATAGGTCCCAGCACTGATGACTGGGTGGTTCTGGGGGTGTGGGAGGAGCTTGGGAAAGTCCCAGCACTGATGACTGGGTGGTTCTGGGGGTGTGGGAGGAGCTTGGGAAGGTCCCAGCACTGATGACTGGGTGGTTCTGGGGGTGTGGGAGGAGCTTGGATAGGTCCCAGCACTGATGATTGGGTGGTTCTGGGGATGTGGGAGGAGCTTGGGAAGGTCCCAACACTGATGACTGGGTGGTTCTGGGGGTGTGGGAGGAGCTTGGGAAGGTCCCAGCACTGATGACTGGGTGGTTCTGGGGGTGTGGGAGGAGCTTGGGAAGGTCCCAGCACTGATGACTGGGTGGTTCTGGGGGTGTGGGAGGAGCTTGGGAAGGTCCCAGCACTGATGATTGGGTGGTTCTGGGGATGTGGGAGGAGCTTGGGAAGGTCCCAGCACTGATGACTGGGTGGTTCTGGGGGTGTGGGAGAAGCTTGGGAAGGTCCCAGCACTGATGACTGGGTGGTTCTGGGGGTGTGGGAGGAGCTTGGATAGGTCCCAGCACTGATGACTGGGTGGTTCTGGGGGTGTGGGAGGAGCTTGGATAGGTCCCAGCACTGATGACTGGGTGGTTCTGGGGGTGTGGGAGGAGCTTGGATAGGTCCCAGCACTGATGACTGGGTGGTTCTGGGGGTGTGGGAGGAGCTTGGGAAGGTCCCAGCACTGATGACTGGGTGGTTCTGGGGGTGTGGGAGGAGCTTGGGAAGGTCCCAGCACTGATGACTGGGTGCTGGTGTGTGGAGGTGGTAGGGAACCTGCATTTTCAGTCATTATGGAATTTTTATTTCTATAACCTTTCACTTTCATGGAGAAGCTTAGAGGTACAGAACAAGTTAGGGGAAATTAACGTAGAAAAATGAGAATAAAGCAAGAGGAGGAGAAATGTTCTACTCAAAATAATGCTTGAGAAAGGTTGACAAAGCTCCTACGATAATGATCAGAGAATATTCCATTTTAAAAACGATTTCATAAACCTGCTCCGTGAATATTTCTTCGTCGATAAATCAGGAGTATTTACGATACGAAGAGAAGGTAATATACGGCACTTTAATGGGAATATGAAAGTCTTCCATAAAGATAATGCTTTTTTTTTTTTTTTTGGTAGTGGCAGCTGGTGGAGGAGGAGGAGGCGGAATATTATGCATATAAGATATATTGAAGCCTTCCTAAACATGGGTGACAATGGCTTTAAAAGACACATAGCAAAAGGTTTGCTTTTACTTGTCGACTACGTCATGCCTCACCCATGGGTGACAGTGCTATGCTAATGCTGAGGAAAGTTATAAACTGCACCATTAGTGACTTCAAGGATGTTTTGTGGTAGGAATTATATCTACGAGAGTCCAGAAATATGGCATATACGACATGAGGAAATTCATTCTTAAATATATTCTCCCATAATGATATTAGTATTCTCCTTACACTAAGGATCTTGATAATTTCAAAGTAATTGCGAAATATATGATAGTGAGACCACTATTATATATTTAGGAAAGTGAGTGTGCTTGTCAAAACTGATGTTGCGCGCTACAAAACTGAGTGTACACGTCCATGTTGAGTGTAGAAAACACAACCGACTGTGTACACTACAAAACAAAGTGTAAGTTTATTTAGGTAAAGGTACACAAAAGTACAATTATCATACGTAGAAACATATACAATAATCGCAAACAAGCGATACAAGATGCAAAACAACCACAGAGAGTGGGTTAAATGATAGGTCTAGGTCTTTCGTGTTGCAGTCAACACACCAGGAGCTTGCAATGCTGCAGAAATGAGTAGGAAGTCTGCTGATTAATTTGGGGGAACGTTCTAATCGGCAGACATGTGGTTGTTTTGTATAGTAATATGTGCATACAATACCTAGGATAACCCCTTCCCCCCCCCCAAAAAAAAAAAAAAGTCAGACAAAGTGACATATCTAGTGAAAGCAGCGATTAAAAGGAGAAGGATACAAAACGCCGCTGCAGAACACTAAAGATTCAAGAGTAGTTTAAACATCACTAACACTGATAAATAACTTCACTCTGGATATCATACAATGTTTTTTGCCTGATGACGCTTCCCAGGGGTGAGAGCAGCGAGTTATTCAGTGACTATTTTTTTTGTTATAAGTGTGAATTAAACAAGAGGTGAAATATCTTCAGAACATGAGAATTCGAAATAATTAAAGAAGTATAACTCTTCTTATTATAGTTCACTGCCTTACTTAGGGAAAGTACAAAACTTAGAGGAAGGAGTTTGATCCTGCCACCAGGTCCTTGTCGGCTTATCTGTTACTTTCCCTGGCTGCTTACCCACTGTTTCACTTACTCATTCCCAAGCGTATTCCAGCCCAATTCTGTCTTCTTCATTTCTCACTAGATCCTCTCATATCCTAGTTGCCTCGTGGTCCTCACTCATCACTCACATTCTCTCTCATTATAGCTGTCTCTTGGTTCTCACCTGTCTCTTGGTCCTCGCCTGTCTACCTCATCATTCTCTCCTCTCATTCTAGCTGTCTCCCGGCCCTTAACCCTCCCCTATTCGTCTGTCTAATCACTCACATTCCGTCTCTGTAGTAGGTTGGTAGACAGCAACCACCCAGGGAGGTACTACCGTCCTGCCAAGTGAGTGTGAAACGAAAGCCTGTAATTGTTTTACATGATGGTAGGATTGCTGGTGTCTTTTGTCTGTCTCATAAATATGCAAGATTACAGGTACGTCTTGCTACTTCTACTTACACTTAGGTCACACTACACATACATGTACATGTTTATTTATACACACTCATCTGAGTTTTCTTTGATTTTATCTTAATAGTTCTTGGTCTTATTACTTTTCCTTTTATATCCATGGGGAAGTGGAATAAGAATCTTTCCTCCATAAACCATGCGTGTTGTAAAAGTCAACTAAAATACCGGGAACAATGGGCTAATAACCCCTTTTCCTGTAATAATAACAAAATTGTCAAAGTGGGAAGTCTGAATGTGCGTGGATGTTGTGCAAATGATAAGAAAGAGATGATTGTGGATGTCATGAATGAGAAGAAGCTGGATGTCCTGGCTTTAAGTGAAACGAAGCTGAAGGGGGTGGGAGAGTTTCAGTGGAGAGGAATAAATGGGATTAGGTCAGGGGTTTCAAATAGAGTTTGAGCTAAAGAAGGAGTAGCAATAATGTTGAAGGATAAGTTATGGCAGGAAAAGAGGGACTACAAATGTATTAATTCAAGGATTATGTGGAGTAAAATAAAGGTTGGATGTGAAAAGTGGGTTATAGTAAGCGTATATGCACCTGGAGAAGAGAGAAGTGTAGAGGAGAGAGAGAGATTTTGGGAAATGTTGAGTGAATGCGTGGGGAGTTTTGAACCAAGTGTGAGAGTAATGGTGGTTGGGGATTTCAATGCTAAAGTGGGCAAAAATGTTGTGGAGGGAGTAGTAGGTAAATTTGGGGTGCCAGGGGTAAATGAAAATGGGGAGCCTTTAATTGAGCTATGTGTAGAAAGAGGTTTGGTAATAAGTAATACATATTTTATGAAGAAGAGGATAAATAAATATACAAGGTATGATATAGCACGTAATGAAAGTAGTTTGTTAGATTATGTATTGGTGGATAAAAGGTTGATGGGTAGGCTCCAGGATGTACACGTTTATAGAGGGGCAACTGATATATCGGATCATTATTTAGTTGTAGCTACAGTTAGAGTAAGAGGTAGATGGGAAAAGAGGAAAATGGCAACAACAAGCAAGAGGGAGGTGAAAGTGTATAAACTAAGGGAGGAGGAAGTTCGGGTGAGATATAAGCAACTATTGGCAGAAAGGTGGGCTGGTGCAAGTATGAGTAGTGGGGGGTTGAAGAGGGTTGGAATAGTTTTAAAAATGCAGTATTAGAATGTGGGGCAGAAGTTTGTGGTTATAGGAGGGTGGGTGCAGGAGGAAAGAGGAGTGATTGGTGGAATGATGAAGTAAAGGGTGTGATAAAAGAGAAAAAGTTAGCTTATGAGAGGTTTTTACAAAGCAGAAGTGTTATAAGAAGAGTAGAGTATATGGAGAGTAAAAGAAAGGTGAAGAGAGTGGTGAGAGAGTGCAAAAGGAGAGCAGATGATAGAGTGGGAGAGGCACTGTCAAGAAATTTTAATGAAAATAAGAAAAAATTTTGGAGTGAGTTAAACAAGTTAAGAAAGCCTAGAGAACGAATGGATTTGTCAGTTAAAAACAGAGTAGGGGAGTTAGTAGATGGGGAGATGGAGGTTTTGGGTAGATGGCGAGAATATTTTGAGGAACTTTTAAATGTCGACGAAGAAAGGGAAGCGGTAATTTCATGCACTGGCCAGGGAGGTATACCATCTTTTAGGAGTGAAGAAGAACAGGATGTGAGTGTGGGGGAGGTGCGTGAGGCATTACGTAGAATGAAAGGGGGTAAAGCAGCTGGAACTGACGGGATCATGACAGAAATGTTAAAAGCAGGGGGGGATATAGTGTTGGAGTGGTTGGTATTTTTGTTTAATAAATGTATGAAAGAGGGGAAGGTACCTAGGGATTGGCGGAGAGCATGTATAGTCCCTTTATATAAAGGGAAGGGGGACAAAAGAGATTGTAAAAATTATAGAGGAATAAGTTTACTGAGTATACCAGGAAAAGTGTACGGTAGGGTTATAATTGAAAGAATTAGAGGTAAGACAGAATGTAGGATTGCGGATGAGCAAGGAGGTTTCAGAGTGGGTAGGGGATGTGTAGATCAAGTGTTTACATTGAAGCATATATGTGAACAGTATTTAGATAAAGGTAGGGAAGTTTTTATTGCATTTATGGATTTAGAAAAGGCATATGATAGAGTGGATAGGGGAGCAATGTGGCAGATGTTGCAAGTATATGGAATAGGTGGTAAGTTACTAAATGCTGTAAAGAGTTTTTATGAGGATAGTGAGGCTCAGGTTAGGGTGTGTAGAAGAGAGGGAGACTACTTCCCGGTAAAAGTAGGTCTTAGACAGGGATGTGTAATGTCACCATGGTTGTTTAATATATTTATAGATGGGGTTGTAAAAGAAGTAAATGCTAGGGTGTTCGGGAGAGGGGTGGGATTAAATTATGGGGAATCAAATACAAAATGGGAATTGACACAGTTGCTTTTTGCTGATGATACTGTGCTTATGGGAGATTCTAAAGAAAAATTGCAAAGGTTAGTGGATGAGTTTGGGAGTGTGTGTAAAGGTAGAAAGTTGAAAGTGAACATAGAAAAGAGTAAGGTGATGAGGGTATCAAATGATTTAGATAAAGAAAAATTGGATATCAAATTGGGGAGGAGGAGTATGGAAGAAGTGAATGTTTTCAGATACTTGGGAGTTGACGTGTCGGCGGATGGATTTATGAAGGATGAGGTTAATCATAGAATTGATGAGGGAAAAAAGGTGAGTGGTGCGTTGAGGTATATGTGGAGACCAAAAACGTTATCTATGGAGGCAAAGAAGGGAATGTATGAAAGTATGGGTTGTGAATGCAGCAGCGAGGAGGCGGTTGGAGGCAGTGGAGATGTCCTGTCTAAGGGCAATGCCTGGTGTAAATATTATGCAGAAAATTCGGAGTGTGGAAATTAGGAGATGATGTGGAGTTAATAAAAGTATTAGTCAGAGGGCTGAAGAGGGGTTGTTGAGGTGGTTTGGTCATTTAGAGAGAATGGATCAAAGTAGAATGGCATGGAGAGCGTATAAATCGGTAGAGGAAGGAAGGCAGGGTAGGGGTAGTCCTCGATATATATATATACACACACACACACACATAGGCACACATACATACACACACGCGCAGCTCCAGGGCCAGGAGCAGAAACTCGACCCCTGCAACCACATGCAGGTGAGCACACACACACACACACACACACACACACACACACCATCTTGGCTGCCGCTCCCTCCACTCATCCCGCAAATTGTGCGGTTATTTTGGTCCGGTTTACATCCTCTTATCCGGCCCCCGCAGGGCATAATTTATGGCTATTCTAATTCATGGTAGATTAATGGTGGTAATGGAGAGGCGAGACTGTGGCCTTAATTGAGAAATTAGTCAGAGGAAAGCTATTTCCCCCAGAGTGACGAGATGCTGCGAGACATTTATGTCTGTGAATAAAAATCTTAAGAGACAGATTGTACTCTCCACATGATGGCTGATGAAGTCAAGTAAAGTACACAGGTGTTGCTACCTTATTCCTGCCTGAAATACATTTGCATGCTAGTGGCTTTCTCTGTGCTAAACAATATTTTATTACATGTAAACTACGCTTTGAAGACTATGAAATAAAGTTGTTAATTTTTTTATTGTTTATTGTTGAGTTATCGCTTCATAATGATTGAGAGGAATTAAGAATTGGTTCACACTCGATACTTTGGCTGGGATCAATAGGTTGGTGTGGTTAAGCTTCATTTGATGGCTGCAGATTGTGGTCAGTATGTTGGATGTGGGTTGTGGTCAACATGTTGGCTGCAGATTGGATGTGGGTTGTGGTCAATGTGTTGGATGTGGGTTGTGGTCAGTATGTTGGCTGTGGGTTGTGGTCAATGTGTTGGCTGTGGGTTGTGGTCAGTATGTTGGCTGTGGGTTGTGGTCAGTATGTTGGCTGTGGGTTGTGGTCAGTATATTGGTTGTGGGTTGTGGTCAGTATATTGGTTGTGGGTTGTGGTCAGTATATTGGTTGTGGGCTGTGGTCAGTATGTTGGTTGTGGGTTGTGGTCAGTATGTTGGTTGTGGTCAGTATGTTGGCAGTGGGTTGTGGTCAGTATGTTGGTTGTGGGTTGTGGTCAGTATGTTGGTTGTGGGTTGTGGTCAGTATGTTGGCTGTGGGTTGTGGTCAATATGTTGGCTGTGGGTTGTGGTCAGTATGTTGGCTGTGGGTTGTGGTCAGTATGTTGGCTGTGGGTTGTGGTCAGTATGTTGGCTGTGGGTTGTGGTCAGTATATTGATTGTGGGTTGTGGTCAATATGTTGGTTGTGGGTTGTGGTCAGTATGTTGGTTGTGGATTGTGGCCAGTATGTTGGTTGTGGGTTGTGGTCAGTATGTTGGTTGTGGGGTGTGGTCAGTATGTTGGTTGAGGGTTGTGGTCAGTATGTTGGTTGTGGGTTGTGGTCAGTATGTTGATTGTGGGTTGTGGTCAGTATGTTGGTTGTGGGTTGTGGTCAATATGTTGGTTGTGGGTTGTGGTCAATATATTATCTGTGGGTTGTGGTCAGTATGTTGGCTGTGGGTTGTGGTCAGTATGTTGGCTGTAGGTTGTGGTCAGTATGATGGCTGTGGGTAGTGGTCAGTATGTTGGCTGTGGGTTGTGGTCAGTATGTTGGTTGTGGTCAGTATGTTGGCTGTGGGTTGTGGTCAGTATGTTGGTTGTGGGTTGTGGTCAATATGTTGGTTGTGGGTTGTGGTCAATATGTTGGTTGTGGGTTGTGGTCAGTATGTTGGTTGTGGGTTGTGGTCAGTATGTTGGTTGTGGGGTGTGGTCAGTATGTTGGTTGTGGTCAGTATGTTGGTTGTGGTCAGTATGTTGGTTGTGGTCAGTATGTTGGTTGTGGGTTGTGGTCAATATGTTGGTTGTGGTCAGTATGTTGGTTGTGGTCAGTATGTTGGTTGTGGGTTGTGGTCAATATGTTGGTTGTGGTCAGTATGTTGGTTGTGGGTTGTGGTCAATATGTTGGTTGTGGGTTGTGGTCAGTATGTTGGCTGTGGGTTGTGGTCAGTATGTTGGTTGTGGGTTGTGGTCAGTATGTTGGTTGTGGGGTGTGGTCAGTATGTTGGTTGTGGTCAGTATGTTGGTTGTGGTCAGTATGTTGGTTGTGGGTTGTGGTCAATATGTTGGTTGTGGTCAGTATGTTGGTTGTGGGTTGTGGTCAATATGTTGGTTGTGGGTTGTGGCCAGTATGTTGGTTGTGGGTTTTGGTCAATATGTTGGCTGTGGGTTGTGGTCAATATGTTGGTTGTGGTCAATATGTGGGTTGTGGTCAATATGTTGGTTGTGGGTTGTGGTCAATATGTTGGTTGTGGGTTGTGGTCAATATATTGGTTGTGGGTTGTGGTCAATATGTTAGTTGTGGGTTGTGGTCAGTATGTTAGTTGTGGGTTGTGGTCAATATGTTGGTTGTGAGTTGTGGTCAATATATTGGTTGTGGGTTGTGGTCAGTATGTTAGTTGTGGGTTGTGGTCAGTATGTTAGTTGTGGGTTGTGGTCAGTATGTTAGTTGTGGGTTGTGGTCAATATGTTGGTTGTGAGTTGTGGTCAATATATTGGTTGTGGGTTGTGGTCAGTATGTTAGTTGTGGGTTGTGGTCAATATGTTGGTTGTGAGTTGTGGTCAATATATTGGTTGTGGGTTGTAGTCAGTATGTTAGTTGTGGTCAATATGTTGGTTGTGAGTTGAAGCCAAACATGTATTAGTGAGTTAAGCTGAGACACACAAGTCATAGTAGATGTTTGCAAAATAAAATAATTATATCCTTACCAATTTAATAATAAAATCTTGTAAACAGATATAATAACGGATTCTAATTCCTGTGTATAGTGTAATATACCTTACAATTATAAATGCAGTAATATTTCACTGTAAGATTGAGGCACTGCTCTACTTTAGGATTGCAGAGACACTGAAATGTGAAAGTAATGTTTCACTGCTTAATTCTGAAAGCACTGTCCCACTCCTGAATTATGGAGAATAGGAACAACTTGAGAATTTGGCTTAAATGGCAAAGCTCTTCTTGCCGAATAAGACCTGCGAAAATTTGTGTATGCAATAACTTCGCAAAAATCATTCTGAACCTAACGATAAAAAATTATTTCAGTGTTTATTATTAAATTATTGCAAAGTTATCTAAAATATATTTAGTTGGAATAGGCTAAATTAAGTTGCGCTTGTTATAAGTTTAGGTTAGTTTTCTAAGGTTCTTTTGGTACAAAATTATTATTTTTTCCATTAACATAAACGAATAAAAATATGTCTTTAAAGGTATATGTGAAAATTTTAGAAATGGCTTAATTTTAAATGAGTTCTTGCTAATTGACTAATTTTACCTATTTGGCATCTGTTTGGTGTACTAACTCGTTGGGCTAGTACACTAAACAGGGAGTAGGCCGAAATTAGCTCAGTCACCCACACCACCGTATGTCCTCGTATGACGGTAAAACACCTAGCTTAGCTGGGTGCGTCATTTTTGGAGGATTGCGTGGTCCTGTGGGTTAGAGCGTCATGTGTTTTTGCTCACTATGACTAGTTGCAGTGTTATTGATCAATACCACTCGTTCGTGGTTGCTATATATATATATATATATATATATATATATATATATATATATATATATATATATATATATATATATATATATATATATATATATATATATATATATATATATGTCGTGCCGGATATGTAAAACTGGTCAATTAGAAAGAACTCATTTAAAATTAAGTCCTTTCTAAGATTTTCTCTTATACGTTTAAAGATATATTTTTTTTCAATAATGTTAATGTAAAAATTTCTAATTTTGCTCCAAAAGCATCTTAGAAAACTTACCTAACTTTATTATAACAAAAACAATTTATTTTAGCCTAACCCAACTAAATATATTTTAGATTTGTTTACAGTAATTTAATACTAAACAAACACGGTGAAATACATTTTTTTCGTTAGGCTCAGAATGATTTTCGCGAATTTATTACAAACACAAATTTTCGCTTGTCCTATATGGCAAGATGAGCGTTGCTATTAAGCCAAGATCGCATATATATATATATATATATATATATATATATATATATATATATATATATATATATATATATATATATATATATATATATATATATATATATATCACACACACACACACTTAACAATTCACTGGTGAAATTATTTATAAACACTATCTCTCAGTCCACAGCAGGATTCGAACTCTGCTTTAATTTGAGAGATGATGTTTATACATAGATATAAATAATCGAAATGGTTGGGAAATCAAACCGTGGTCCGACATGCTACAGTCCCCGAATTATAACACTGAGCCACAAAGTTTACAAAAGAAAGATTTCATCTTGATTTTATAAGCTTCGTCGCTCAGTAGTACAGTCTCGGGCCTTATACATACCTAGAGTTAATTGCATCACACAATCTTGGACATTATTTGGCTTGAAATTGTATGGGGCAACAGAGGCATATTGTACAGTTCCACCGAAGAGTTGAGGATGGAGTTCTATGGTGTTTTTGTTCGCAGTGTAGTATTGTTGAGAAATGGTTTACCAGCTAAGGTTAAAGATTAAATATAGGGGGAACTTAGCTTGGTAAGACAGCTCATCGCTTTAAAACTGCACAGCCGCCCCTGCAGGCGAGGTCTTGAGAAGAACCTTATCTGATAACCAGCTTCTGCAACGGGCTGTAAGAGAGTATATTATGTATGATTATAAATTACCCCTAGGGGGTGTTATGTCAGCATATATCAGACGATGATTGCTGACAACACTTACTTGTGTGGACTCAAAGGTCCACTTATCACCGGGGTTTATGATAAGTGACTAACCCGCAACTTTTTACTAAACTGTGCAGTCAATAGTAGTACATCACGAGTTAGTACACTTACCTGGGTATATGTATCTGACCTGTAACTATGCCCAGATATCCGATGTTTTGATTGAAGAATAGTGTTCTTTGAAGAATGTCGCACTACACTCTGTTGGATTGCAACACTCGTTGTTACACTGTTCATCAATAATTGTTCACATCATAATGTCACTAAAGAAGCTGATCACACTTCTCTGTAAGTGTTTATTGAGATTCTTTTGTGCAAAACGCGTGGAACATTGTTCTTTGTTGTTTATCCTGGCACGTCAATGTCTCTCTCAGTAGAGTCAAAAGTAATCTGCCTCACAGCGTCCTACACCCTCACTGCCCCTAGAACATAAAGGAAAAGCTGACCTAGTACATTTTGCTTCCTTGCCAAACTTCCTCCATGAAGCAAAGCACAATGCTTGATTCTTGCTGTCTTAAGTATAGACAACAATGTACACTATCTTTACCACTGTAATAAAGTGGGGGCAGAATTTTCCTTAATTGTCCTGCTAAGGTAAGAGATGGACTGTCTCTTATTAAACTACACTTTGCAACACTGGACTCTTGCAAGGAGCAGCGGTCGCTTGACCACGTCACATACTCGTATTGCATCTGGGATCAATTACTTGCTGTAGCAGTAAACAAGATGATTTTACTATTTATAAATATTTCAACTTTGCCCCTTCTGAGAGGGCTGGGCCCCTCAGGGCTGAAAGGGGCTGACAAATGGTGCCGCTGATACAGGGGCTGTAAAATCTTCCTATACCCCCTCCTGGAGAAAATTTCTCCACAGGAGCATAAAACTCGTCACTGAAAAATTTTGCAACAACAAAGTAAAGTTGAATAAGCTCAATAATTGTAGACACAGTCATTGGTAAATCATAATTACAGAGGTCACTGGATAGGAAACTTAAGTCATCAACCGAGATTTTGTGAACAACGATGTGGCGTCAAAACTGACCATACTGCAATCATTTAAGTTAGTCAAGGCGCTTAGTTTGACAATCAAATTAATATTATTCCTAACATTAAAGTTGGAAACTACCCACAATTTGGCTCAATATACCGTCTAGCCATTTAGATAATTTGTTGGCGAATGAGCCAATGGAATTAATTAAGGGTCTGGCTGGACTGTTTGGCTTTTGTATTCTGAAGATTCATAAATATTTGGTAAAGATGGGTTTGTTGACATGAATTTTTTTTCAGTTTATCTTCGCTTTTCAGTACTCGTTTTATTGTTATATTGAAATTACTATTAACTGAAACTAATTGATTCTTTCTGAGTTTGCAATTAGTATCTGTATCTGTTTTATTCAAAATTACTACGGCATATGTTTTGTCTGAGTAAGATGAACATTTTCAAAAATTTTTAAATTTTCACGTGCATTAAAAATCTCCGAAGGCAATTGAGAATATTTTGTTTAGTCATGAAACTATAAACTATACGCTAAGAAGTTTTTGTACCTTATATACAAATTATTACAATAATGCAGTAGACTGCATAACACCATTATAATGATTTCATCAATGGATAAATCGGTAGATTTTTCCAGGTTGCAAAAAATTTTTACAATTTCCACATTACTGACTTTTGTAGAAGCTGCAAAACTTAGACTGAAACTAAGAGCAGTGGTTGTGTTTGATCTAATGTTACATCTGACAAGTTAAATTCACTATTAAGTACAAACTTTGCATGATAAATGCACGGATTAATAATCTCAGTGATTGTTGACACAGACAAAGGTGAATCATAATAAGAGAGACCTTCACAAGGGAAACTTAAGTCATCAACTGGGACATATTTTATAAGTCTTCTGTTGAATACTAAGATATCATCTGTTTCTTGTGATTTTACTTTGTGTGTGTGAAGTACCACCTCTATAGCTGGAATGGGGACCCTCATCCTCAGAGAAGACAATAAACGTACCTCAGGGAAAACTCAAGGTTCTCCCCGGAGCTGTTTGAATATTTTCTTCTCCTACCACCCCCTATATTTATATTCTATGTGAACATTTATTAATAAACAAAATACATTTACAGAAAAAAAACATAAACATGAATACAATGGCACAATGTATCAAAGATGATGAATTTCCTCCAGCTCCTCCGAGGCTGGACGTGAGCCAAGTATGCAGCAAGCATTTCCCCTCTGGATGGCGACGCTGAGGCGCTGGAACATGAAAGTGGCTGCCCTTGGGTCCCTGGTGGTGTCGATGAGTCTGGAACCCAATTCTTTAAGGAAACGTGTGGCATTTTTTCCCCATGATCCCAAGGTCTCTGATCCCACTGGGACAAATTGATACTGTTGGCTAATGTCCCTGTACTTGCTGATCTTGTACTCCTCCCTGTGGTCAGCAGCTCCTCCCTGTCGCCCCACACTGTGATGGATATAGGTTTCAGCCAGTGTGGACACACAGGTATAGTCCCATGCTAAGAGCTTGCCATTCTTCCAAGGATAGATGGTGATCCCGTCGGGGCGGTTTGCTGGGTTGTGGGTATTGTTTGCTGCAAGTGATCGTGGCTCCCTCTCGGCAGGGCATCCAGCTGTAGCAAGGGTTCTCTTAATGATGTCGTTGACCTCATTGTGTCTTGCATGCCAGCCCTTGGTTTTGGAACAGTTAAGACCATGTAGACCGTATTGGTCTGCTTGCACTTCGCCGCAAATACACATATATTCTGTGTGAATTGGGGCAGCAAGGCGCAGAGCCACTGCAATACGGAGGGTCTTAGGGTCGAGTCGCGTTCCCATTGCCGATATGGGAACTGTTTGGAGGAAGTCCCCGGAGTGAGGTGCACTCACAGCCTGGAGACGGGCAATCTCCCTATCTGATGTTGCAGCCCTGAGCATGTTGGCAAGCACCTTTTCAGCAATTGGGCTATCCCAGCTTGACTGTTTGTGAGCCAGTGCTGCACTAGGGTTTGGTGCTGGAGCAGCGAGAGTCTCCCATTCGGTGATGGCACTGACATAGCTAGGGTCTTCTATTTATGCTGAGTCACTGAGGGTGTCAGGAAGAATTTGTCTTATCAACTCGTTTGATGCAATGGAAGAGGATAGGAAAGCTGGTAGAGCAATCTGGGAGGATCTACGTACTCCTAGCCCTCCAAGCCTGACCGGAAGTGAGGCTTGCAACCACTGTCCATCGTCAAGGGAAAGATTCAATACACTCTCTAGCATGGCCTTCAGGAGAGAGTCATATTCCTTGAGTTTTGGACTGCTGAAGGCTGGGGAGCATCTCAGAAAATAGGTAAGTTTTGGGGTTGACAGGCACCTGGTGAGTAGGTAGAAGGCATCGTGTGTGTCAATGTCTTTCATCCTGCTTTCCATCGTCCGGAGGTCTGAGACTTTTTTTCCTAGGATCAGATCGATGGCATTGGACCAAAGAGGAGCACCGAAGAGAGTGCTATTGGCCGGATCAA
>NW_027200946.1:0-15411 GCF_038502225.1 Cherax quadricarinatus
AATACTTGTCAGGAAGACAGCAGCGAGTCATGGTACGTGGCGAGGTGTCAGAGTGGGCACCTGTGACCAGCGGGGTCCCGCAGGGGTCAGTCCTAGGACCAGTGCTGTTTCTGGTATTTGTGAACGACATGACGGAAGGAATAGACTCTGAGGTGTCCCTGTTTGCAGATGACGTGAAGTTGATGAGAAGAATTCACTCAATCGAAGACCAGGCAGAACTACAAAGGGATCTGGACAGGCTGCAGACCTGGTCCAGCAATTGGCTCCTGGAGTTCAATCCCACCAAGTGCAAAGTCATGAAGATTGGGGAAGGGCAAAGAAGGCCACAGACGGAGTACAGTCTAGGGGGTCAGAGACTACAAACCTCACTCAAGGAAAAAGATCTTGGGGTGAGTATAACACCAGGCACATCTCCTGAAGCGCACATCAACCAAATAACTGCTGCAGCATATGGGCGCCTAGCAAACCTCTGAACAGCATTCCGACATCTTAATAAGGAATCATTCAGGACCCTGTACACCGTGTACGTTAGGCCCATATTGGAGTATGCGGCACCAGTTTGGAACCCACACCTAGCCAAGCACGTGAAGAAACTAGAGAAAGTGCAAAGGTTTGCAACAAGACTAGTCCCAGAGCTAAGAGGTATGTCCTACGAGGAGAGGTTAAGGAAAATCAACCTGACGACACTGGAGGACAGGAGAGATAGGGGGGACATGATAACGACATACAAAATACTGAGAGGAATTGACAAGGTGGACAAAGACAGGATGTTCCAGAGATTGGACACAGTAACAAGGGGACACAGTTGGAAGCTGAAGACACAGATGAATCACAGGGATGTTAGGAAGTATTTCTTCAGCCACAGAGTAGTCAGTAAGTGGAATAGTTTGGGAAGCGATGTAGTGGAGGCAGGATCCATACATAGCTTTAAGCAGAGGTATGATAAAGCTCACGGCTCAGGGAGAGTGACCTAGTAGCGATCAGTGAAGAGGCGGGGCCAGGAGCTCGGACTCGACCCCCGCAACCTCAACTAGGTGAGTACAACTAGGTGAGTACACACACACACACATATTGCAAATTAAAAAATATAATTATATTTTTGAAATAAGTGGAGAGGGGAGTACCCCAGGAGCAGCTCTGGTGGCGTCACTTAAGTAAGTCATTATAGTGGCGAGTTAACTGTGCAAGTGTGACCTGTGTCCGGCTTATTTGTGTATTGTTCCAGTTATTGTATTGTGACAACACACAGCAGGTAAACAACACACAGTGTTACACTTGATGCAACACAGTGTTACACATGATGCAACACACAGTGTTACACTTGATGCAACACAGTGTTACACATGATGCAACACACAGTGTTACACATGATGCAACACAGTGTTATACATGATGCAACACACAGTATTACACTTGATGCAACACACAGTGTTATACATGATGCAACACACAGTGTTACACATGATGCAACACACAGTGTTACACTTGATGCAACACACAGTGTTATACATGATGCAACACAGTGTTACACATGATGCAACACACAGTGTTACACTTGATGCAACACACATTGTTACACATGATGCATACACAGTGTTGCAAATGATGCAACACACAGTATTACACATGATGCAACACACAATGTTACACATAATGCAACACACAGTGTTACACATGATACAACACAGTTACACATGATACAACACAGTGTTACACATGATACAACACAGTGTTACACATGATACAACACAGTTACACATGATACAACACAGTGTTACACATGATACAACAGAGTGTTACACATGAAACAACAGTGTTACACATGATACAACACAGTGTTACACATGCTACAACAGTGTTACACATGATGCAACACAGTGTTACACATGATACAACAGTGTTACACATGATACAACACAGTGTTACGCATGATACAACACAGTGTTACACATGATGCGACACACGGTGTTACACATGATGCAACACAGTGTTACACATGATACAACAATGTTACACATGATACAACAGTGTTACACATGATACAACCCAGTGTTACACATGATACAACACTGTTACACATGATGCGACACACGGTGTTACACATGATGCAACACAGTGTTACACATGATACAACAGTGTTACACATGATGCAACACACGGTGTTACACAAGGTGCAACACAGTGTTACACATGATACAACACAGTGTTACACATGATACAACACAGTGTTACACATGATACAAGTGTTACACATGATACAACACAGTGTTACACATGATACAACACAGTGTTGCACATGATACAACAGTGTTACACATGATACAACACAGTGTTGCACATGATACAACACAGTGTTGCACATGATACAACACAGTGTTACACATGATACAACACAGTGTTGCACATGATACAACACAGTGTTACACATGATACAACAGTGTTACACATGATAAAACACAGTGTTACACATGATACAACACAGTGCTACACATGATACAACAGTGTTACACATGATACAGCAGTGCTACACATGATACAACACAGTGTTACACATGATACAACAGTGTTACACATGATACAACAGTGCTACACATGATACAACACAGTGTTACACAAGTCATGATTTAAAACAATAATTTTGACTCCATGAAGAGACAAATAAACCCAAGATATGTTATACCGGAAGTGAGTACATCCGGGGAGGTGACGTCACTAAGATGCCTCGACAGCATCTTGGCTGTCACTCCATGACGTTGTATACCTGGACTTGCACCATTTACAAGCTACAATGTGACTTGTTATTGCTCCAAGTCGGACCGAAATGTCGCCATAAGCTTCTGTCTCTCTCTTATGTTTGGGTTATCTAATGGAAACTAGGTTTCCGGGTGTTCTAGAAACCCACTGGTACTAGTGACTCAGTACCCCACCTGTATATCTCACTGCATCATAATACACTGGTACAGGACGGCTTCATCACCCATACACGTCGAAGAAACATGCTAGTACATTAATAAAATCTCACCTTAACCTCGCTATCCGCAACAGTGATTACAGGGAGAGAGCTGAGACAATACTGACGAGCCTACAACCTCAGGATATTCATACGTCTGCTTGTCAAGAACACGAGAAATAACCTCTACAAATATTTAACTATGGTAGCCACTACAGCCTCCAACCCCATGAAAGATGAACCACAAGCAAGAACACTGCCGGTGTTTACTTGTTACCGTTGTGGAAATGGTAGGTTTTAGACTTTCAGTTTCGTGGGACATGACCACCAGGATCAGTGAACACAGATATACCTGCCAGAGGGTTGAAAATTATCTCCCCCCCCTCACGTTTCCCCTCACTCATTCTGCAGTACCTTCCCCTCTTCTCCCCCTCCTCTCTCTCACACAGCTACAAGTGGGTGGTCTTCCAAACCAGTTCCCCAATGTTTTAAGAGGCTCACATCCTGACTTGTGCTTCCCCTCCCCAGTGTGTGTGTGTGTGTGTGTGTGTGTGTGTGTGTGTGTGTGTGTGTGTGTGTGTGTGTGTGTGTGTGTGTGTGTGTGTGTGTGTGTGTGTGTGTGTGTGTGTGAGGGAGGGGAGGAGGAGGGGTAAGGGGAGAGGTAAAGGGGAGACAGCTAACACAACCACCACCTCCTCCCTTACTTCGATTTACAATATCTTGCTGCCCAGCCTGATAATCAACCGCAGTTTTTTCCTGTCTTAATATTTTTGTTACTCCTTGCTGACTCCGTTGCTGCTGCTGCTGACTCTGCTGCTGCTGCTGACTCTGCTGCTGCTTGTGCTTTTGCTGCTGACTCTGCTGCTGCTGTTGACTCCACGCACTCAACCTGCACGCACTACGACTTACGAACTTAAAACACGCACAGAGACACACGCAATAAAACCATGGTATAAATATCACTGAGGACACACACACACACACACACACACACACACACACACACACACACACACATGACCTGACAACACTGGAAGACAGGAGAGATAGGGGGGATATGATAACGACATATAAAATACTGAGAGGAATCGACAAGGTGGACAGAGACAGAATGTTCCAGGGATGGGACACAGCAACAGTTGGAAGCTGAAGACTCAGATAAATCACAGGGATGTTAGGAGGTATTTCTTAAGTCACAGAGTTGTCAGGAAGTGGAATAGTCTGGGAAGTGATGTAGTGGAGGCAGGATCCATACACAGCTTTAAGAAGAGGTATGATAAACCTCATGGAGCAGGAAGAGTGACCTAGTAGCGGCGAGTGAAGAAGCGGGGCCAGGAGCTGTGAATCGACCTCTGCAACCACAACTAGTGAGTACACACACACACACTGTGATTCGACCCCTGCAACCACAATTAGGTAAGTACACACACTCGCACACCGATCGCACATCAAACTACGCACTCACGCATATCACTTACATGAACAACCACGCAGTTGCAACACACACACACACACACACACACACACACACACACACACACACACACACACACACACACACACACACACACACACACTGATACTTAACATACACACGAAAAGATCCATACATACACTTGAATCAATAATTGAGACAATAAACAAACTCACGCAAGCGATACAACAGCGCACGCAATCGCGTGCGTAGGTACAAATACCTACGCACGCAACTGCATATTATCAAAATTTGGAATTATGACTGTAGCAACACGCGCGCGCGTCAAACCCACACACACACACACGCACGCACGAGGAAACACGCACACAAGGACGCAACAAACACGCACACATGGACGCGTACACAGGCACGCACTTAAGCAATATAACCACCATTCAACATTCACACGCAATCATTCACTTAGCACATCCACGCATGTAACCACGCAATCAAACCCCCCTCCCCTTTCCCCTCCCCCTCTCCCTGGAGACGTAAAAAAACAGACAAAATCCAAAGATTCGCTACAAGATTAGTCCCGGGGCTGGAGAGTCTTGGAGAGGCACTCTCACATTCCTCTCACTTATCTGCAAACCTTCCAGCTTTGCCCATTTGCACCTGTTTTCCGCCAGTTAAGCAGTTTTTTTTTTCTAAGTATCTTCTACGTCGTAAGCGTATCTGCCCTATTTCTGCTGTCCTCCAGTCTTGTAAGGTTCAGTTCCGTAAGTTTTTAGACAAAATGAGAAAATCACATATACAAAACGTAGTCGAAACTTAGACTGTACCGGAAACTTAGACTGTACCGCAAACTTTGTACCGGAAACTTAGACTGTACCGGAAACTTAGACTGTACCGGAAACTTTGTACCGGAAACTTAGACTGTACCGGAAACTTTGTACCGGAAACTTAGACTGTACCGGAAACTTTGTACCGGAAACTTAGACTGTACCGGAAACTTTGTACCGGAAACTTAGACTGTACCGGAAACTTTGTACCGGAAACTTAGACTGTACCGGAAACTTAGACTGTACCGGAAACTTAGACTGTACCGGAAACTTTGTACCGGAAACTTAGACTGTACCGGAAACTTAGACTGTACCGGAAACTTTGTACCGGAAACTTAGACTGTACCGGAAACTTTGTACCGGAAACTTAGACTGTACCGGAAACTTTGAACCGGAAACTTAGACTGTACCGGAAACTTAGACTGTACCGGAAACTTAGACTGTACCGGAAACTTAGACTGTACCGGAAACTTAGACTGTACCGCAAACTTAGACTGTACCGCAAACTTAGACTGTACCGGAAACTTAGACTGTACTGGAAACTTTGTACCGGAAACTTAGACTGTACCGGAAACTTTGTACCGGAAACTTAGACTGTACCGGAAACTTAGACTGTACCGGAAACTTAGACTGTACCGGAAACTTTGTACCGGAAACTTAGACTGTACCGGAAACTTAGACTGTACCGGAAACTTTGTACCGGAAACTTAGACTGTACCGGAAACTTTGTACCGGAAACTTAGACTGTACCGGAAACTTTGTACCGGAAACTTAGACTGTACCGGAAACTTAGACTGTACCGGAAACTTAGACTGTACCGGAAACTTAGACTGTACCGGAAACTTAGACTGTACCGGAAACTTAGACTGTACCGCAAACTTAGACTGTACCGCAAACTTAGACTGTACCGGAAACTTAGACTGTACTGGAAACTTTGTACCGGAAACTTAGACTGTACCGGAAACTTAGACTGTACCGGAAACTTAGACTGTACTGGAAACTTTGTACCGGAAACTTAGACTGTACCGGAAACTTAGACTGTACCGGAAACTTAGACTGTACCGGAAACTTAGACTGTACCGGAAACTTAGACTGTACCAGAAACTTTGTACCGGAAACTTAGACTGTACCGGAAACTTAGACTGTACCGGAAACTTAGACTGTACCGGAAACTTAGACTGTACCGGAAACTTTGTACCAGAAACTTAGACTGTACCGGAAACTTAGACTGTACCGGAAACTTTGTACCGGAAACTTAGACTGTACCGGAATCTTAGACTGTACCGGAAACTTTGTACCGGAAACTTAGACTGTACCGGAATCTTAGACTGTACCGGAAACTTTGTACCGGAAACTTAGACTGTACCGGAATCTTAGACTGTACCGGAAACTTTGTACCGGAAACTTAGACTGTACCGGAAACTTAGACTGTATCGGAAACTTAGACTGTACCGCAAACTTAGACTGTACCGGAAACTTAGACTGTACCACAAACTTAGACTGTACCGGAAACTTAGACTGTACCGCAAACTTAGACTGTACCGGAAACTTAGACTGTACCACAAACTTAGACTGTACCGCAAACTTAGACTGTACCACAAACTTAGACTGTACCGCAAACTTAGACTGTAATGGAAACTTAGACTGTACCGGAAACTTTGTACCGGAAACTTAGACTGTACCGGAAACTTTGTACCGGAAACTTAGACTGTACCGGAAACTTTGTACCGGAAACCTAGACTGTACCGGAAACTTAGACTGTCCGGGAAACTTAAAAAAGTGGATAAGTCAGCAAGACTTATGAGTGACTGGCGGATACTCCTGACCTGGGACTGGTTGTCAGTGTTGAGCAAACAGACTGTTAGTACTAGACACATGTGCAACATCTGGATATCTTCATTGTAGACTTTCGCCAACCAGTGGCTTTATCAACATAGATTCCAGGACATAGTGGAAGACAATAGAGTTGTTTATAAAAATGGAGGCAATGAGTCCCTAAGCCTTGAAGACTCTTCAAGACTGAGGGACTCATCAGTCTTCACCAACTACAGTTCTACAAATTTTCCCATTATGTCCTTGAACTGGTATTAATAAAGTCAGTGGATGGTGAAGCATCTACAAAGATACCCAGACGTTGTTTAATACATCATATAGTGGGTATTGTATACCATGTTGATAAATTAGACACATGTGCAACTCTTGGGTATCTTTAATCAGGAAACGTTTCGCCACACAGTGGCTTCATCAGTCCATACAAAGGAGAATCTGGAAGAATAGGAGGAGAATGAGGTAATCAGTCCCTCAACCTTGAGTCGATGTGGTCAGTCCATCAATCTTGAATAGGATACGGCATACGTGCTGAGAAGGAGCTTATAAACCGTTGGCAAGAGAGGTGCAGCAGTCATAGGTGGTTCTCTGAACCATTCATCTACAAACATTGTATACCATACATGTACAGAATGTTATTAAACTGGAGGCAGGCGGGGCCAGGAGCACTGACCAACGTCAGCCACGGGGTGGGTGTCAGTGTGACGTACCTTGAGCCACTCGTAGATGGGCGTGGGCGTACCGTCGATGGGACAGAAGAGACGGACGTCCTCCCCCGCCCGCACAGTCTTCAGCTCGGAGTCTCTCTGCGTCGTACGTCTGGGTGCGTCTGTACACAGACAAATAGAAGTAATATGAACAAATTATCATCAACTGTGAACCTGTAAATAAACACAATACTGGAATGGTGTCCGACACGAAATTAACTTTAAAATTAATGTGAACATTTTTGGAGAAGCTTGACGGAGTAAATAATGGAGTTAGTGAGAGATACTTCTGAGACTCCAGCCAGTAGAGTATTAGGGTGAGACAGGAAGGGTGAGACAAAGAGAATGAGACAGGGACGGGGTGGCAGGGAGGGGGAGACAGGGAGGGGGAGGCAGGGAGGGGGAGACAGGGAGGGTGAGACATGGGGTGAGACAAAAAGGGGAGACAGGGAGGAAGAGACAAGGAGAATGAGACAGGGAGGGGGAGACAGGCAGGGGAGACAGGGAGTAAATATTTCGGGAGCGTCAATCAACAGTGGGGAAACTGACTTAATTTGAATATTTTACGGTCGAGACTGTGAGAAGAGACGAGAGGAAGAGGGAGTAATTGAATTAAGAAAGAATCTGAAGAAGAAATAATGATAATGTGAATAAACCATAGTGTGTGTGTGTGTGTGTGTGTGTGTGTGTGTGTGTGTGTGTGTGTGTGTGTGTGTGTGTGTGTGTGTGTGTGTGTGTGTGTGTGTGTGTGTGTGTGTGTAATTGGTTGTAGGAGGGCGAAGGTAAACTGAATCGACCATCTCTGTTCCTGGGTTCACTGTCCCAGGGCCAGGCCTCATGCAGTAGGCCTGCTGGAGAATGAGACACTGGTGTAACATTCGCAATATTCTCAAATTCTGAAAAAGTGTCTCATTCTTCAACTAGCCTGTATCTTAAACCATTTATCACAGGTGAACTATTGGTTTATACACGAAGCGTTCCAGCCCATCATTAAACCCACCACCATGTATCTTCTTCAATGATCGTCACCTCCGTCAAGGAAGCTCCAGAAAGACAGTGGAGGGAGCCAGGTAACCCACAACACTACGTGAAGGAAGCACCAGGCACTAGTACTAACAAGGTGACACTAGTACCAGTAACAAGGTGACACTAGTACCAGTAACAATGTGACACTAGTACCAGTAACTAGGTGACGTAAATACCAGCAAGAAGGTGACACTAGTACCAGCAACAAGGTGACACTAGTACCAGTAACAAGGTGACACTAGTACTAACAACAAGGTGACACTAGTACCAGTAACAAGGTGACACTAGTACCAGTAACAACGTGACACTAGTACCAGTAACTAGGTGACGTAAATACCAGCAAGAAGGTGACACTAGTACCAGCAACAAGGTGACACTAGTACCAGTAACAAGGTGACACTAGTACTAACAACAAGGTGACACTAGTACTAGTAACAAGGTGACACTAGTACCAGTAACAAGGTGAGACTAGTACCAGTAACGAGGTGACGTAAATACCAACAAGAAGGTGACACTAGTACCAGCAACAAGGTGACACTAGTACTAACAACAAGGTGACACTAGTACCAGTAACAAGGTGCCACTAGTACCAGTAACTAGGTGACATAAGTACCAGCAACAAGGTGACACTAGAATCAGTAACAATGTGACACTAGTACCAGTAACTAGGTGACGTAAATACCAGCAAGAAGGTGACACTAGTACCAGCAACAAGGTGACACTAGTACCAGTAACAAGGTGACACTAGTACTAACAACAAGGTGACACTAGTACCAGTAACAAGGTGACACTAGTACCAGCAACATGGTGACGCTAGTACCAGCAACACAGTGACACTAGTACCAGCAAGAACGTGACACTAGTACCAGTAACAAGGTGACACTAGTACCAGTAACAAGGTGACACTAGTACCAGCAACAAGGTGACACTAGTACCAGCAAGAAGGTGACACTAGTACCAGCAACAAGGTGACACTAGTACCAGCAACAAGGAGACACTAGTACCAGCAACGAGGTGACACTAGTACCAGTAACAAGGTGACAATAGTACCAGCAACGAGGTGACACTAGTACCAGCAACACAGTGACACTAGTACCAGCAACAAGGTGACACTAGTACCAGCAACAAGGAGACACTAGTACCAGCAACAAGCTGACACTAGTACCAGCAACAAGGTGACACTAGTACCAACAACAAGGCGACACTAGTACCAGCATCAAGGTGACACTAGTACCAGCAACAAGGTGACACTAGTACCAGCAACAAGGTGACACTAGTACCAGCAACAAGGTGACACTAGTACCAGTAACAAGGTGACACTAGTACCAGTAACAAGGTGACACTAGTACCAGCAACATGGTGACGCTAGTACCAGCAACACAGTGACACTAGTACCAGCAAGAACGTGACACTAGTACCAGTAACAAGGTGACACTAGTACCAGTAACAAGGTGACACTTGTACCAGCAACAAGGTGACACTAGTACCAGCAAGAAGGTGACACTAGTACCAGCAACAAGGTGACACTAGTACCAGCAACAAGGTGACACTAGTACCAGCAACGAGGTGACACTAGTACCAGTAACAAGGTGACAATAGTACCAGCAACGAGGTGACACTAGTACCAGCAACACAGTGACACTAGTACCAGCAACAAGGTGACACTAGTACCAGCAACAAGGAGACACTAGTACCAGCAACAAGCTGACACTAGTACCAGCAACAAGGTGACACTAGTACCAACAACAAGGTGACACTAGTACCAGCATCAAGGTGACACTAGTACCAGCAACAAGGTGACACTAGTACCAGCAACAAGGTGACACTAGTACCAGCAACAAGGTGACACTAGTACCAGCAACAAGGTGACACTAGTACCAGCAACACAGTGACACTAGTACCAGTAACAAGGTGACACTAGTACCAGCAACACAGTGACACTAGTACCAGCAACAAGGTGACACTAGTACCAGCAACAAGGTGACACTAGTACCAGCAACAAGGTGACACTAGTACCAGCAACAAGGTGACACTAGTACCAGCAACAAGCTGACACTAGTACCAGCAACACAGTGACACTAGTACTAACAACAAGGTGACACTAGTACCAGCAACAAGGTGACACTAGTACCAGCAACAAGGTGACACTAGTACCAGCAACAAGGTGACACTAGTACCAGCAACAAGGTGACACTAGTACCAGCAACAAGGTGACACTAGTACCAGCAACACAGTGACACTAGTACCAGTAACAAGGTGACACTAGTACCAGCAACACAGTGACACTAGTACCAGTAACAAGGTGACACTAGTACCAGCAACAAGGTGACACTAGTACCAGCAACAAGGTGACACTAGTACCAGCAACAAGGTGACACTAGTACCAGCAACAAGGTGACACTAGTACCAGCAACAAGGTGACACTAGTACCAGCAACAAGGTGACACAAACAGAAGCCACAAGAACTGCTGAATGAGGCTACACTGTAGGTAAATTTCATACACATTTTCAAGAAGAGGTACGACAGAGAGAGGAATATAAGAAGCCATCACGAGAGACAAGACTTCACCACTCTCCAACACTCACCACAAGTTCCTGGATATTAACAGTAAGAATGGTGGACGTAATTTATGACGTAGGACCAGGAGATGTGATTCAACTCCAACAACACACACACACACACATACACACACACACACACACACACACACACACACACACACACACACACACACAAACACACACACACACTGGCATGCTGCGATGCATTGTAATTAAACCCAATTAAATTATGAAACGAACAGCACGGAATTCCGATTGTTGTGTGTATATATGGGGAAGGGAGGGAGGGAGGGAGGGAGGGAGGGAGGGAGGGAGGGAGGGAGGGAGGGAGGGAAGGAGGGAGAGAGGGAGGGAGGGAGGGAGGGAGGGACGGATGGAAGGAGGGAGGGAGGGAGGGAGGGTAGGAGGGAGAGAGGGAGGGACGGATGGAAGGACGGAGGGAGGGAGAGAGGGAGGGAGGGAGGGAGGGAGGGAGGGAGAGAGGGAGGGAGGGAGGGAGGGAGGGAGGGGAGATGGAAGGAGGGAGGGAAGGATGGAGGGAGGGAGGGAGGGAGGGAGGGAGGGAGGGAGGGAGGGAGGGAGGGATGGAGGGAGGGAGGGAGGGATGGAGGGAGGGAGGGAGGGATGGAGGGAGGAAGGAAGGGAGGGAGTGAGGGAGACAGGGAGACAGGGAGGGCTACGGATGGAGGGAGGGAGGGAGGGAGGGAGGGAGAGAGGGATGGAGGGAGGGAGGGAGGGAGGGAGGGAGGGAGGGAGGGTAGGAGGGAGGGAGGGAGGGAGGGAGGGAGGGAGGGAGAAATGGAGGGAGGGAGGGAGAGAGGGAGGGAGGGAGGGAGGGAGGGAGGGAGGGAGGGAGGGAGAGAGGGAGGGAAGGTAGGAGGGAGTGAGGGAGGGAGTGAAGGCAGGAGTAATGGAGGGAGAGAAGGAGGGACTGAGGGAGGGAGTGAAGGCAGGAGTAATGGAGGGAGAGAGGGAGGGAGGGAGGGAGTGATGGAGGGAGGGAGGGAGGGAGGGAGGGAGGGAGGGAGGGAGGGAGAGAGGGAGGGAGGGAGGGAGGGAGGGAGGGAGGGAGGGAGGGAGGGAGGGAGGGAGGGAGGGAGGGAGGGAGGGAGGGAGGGAGGGAGGGAGGGAGGGAGGGAGGGAGGGAGGGAGGGAGGGAAGAGGGAGGGAGGGAGGGAGGGAGGTGGTGGATCAGCGCCTGATCAACCAGGCTGTTGCTGCTGGCTGCACGCAAACCAACGTACGAGCCACAGCCCGGCTGATCAGGAACTGACTTTAGGTGCTTGTCCAGTGCCAGCTTGAAGACTGCCAGGGGTCTGTTGGTAATCCCCCTTATGTGTGCTGGGAGGCAGTTGAACAGTCTCGGGCCCCTGACACTTATTGTATGGTCTCTTAACGTGCTAGTGACACCCCTGCTTTTCATTGGGGGGATGGTGCATCGTCTGCCAAGTCTTTTGCTTTCGTAGTGAGTGATTTTCGTGTGCAAGTTCGGTACTAGTCCCTCTAGGATTTTCCAGGTGTATATAATCATGTATCTCTCCCTCCTGCGTTCCAGGGAATACAGGTTTAGAAACCTCAAGCGCTCCCAGTAATTGAGGTGTTTTATCTCCGTTATGCGCGCCGTGAAAGTTCTCTGTACATTTTCTAGGTCGGCAATTTCACCTGCCTTGAAAGGTGCTGTTAGAGTGCAGCAATATTCCAGCCTAGATAGAACAAGTGACCTGAAGAGTGTCATCATGGGCTTGGCCTCCCTAGTTTTGAAGGTTCTCATTATCCATCCTGTCATTTTTCTAGCAGATGCGATTGATACAATGTTATGGTCCTTGAAGGTGAGATCCTCCGACATAATCACTCCCAGGTCTTTGACGTTGGTGTTTCGCTCTATTTTGTGGCCAGAATTTGTTTTGTACTCTGATGAAGATTTAATTTCCTCATGTTTACCATATCTGAGTAATTGAAATTTCTCATCGTTGAACTTCATATTGTTTTCTGCAGCCCACTGAAAGATTTGGTTGATGTCCGCCTGGAGCCTTGCAGTGTCTGCAATGGAAGACACTGTCATGCAGATTCGGGTGTCATCTGCAAAGGAAGACACGGTGCTGTGGCTGACATCCTTGTCTATGTCGGATATGAGGATGAGGAACAAGATGGGAGCTAGTACTGTGCCTTGTGGAACAGAGCTTTTCACCGTAGCTGCCTCGGACTTTACTCTGTTGACGACTACTCTCTGTGTTCTGTTAGTGAGGAAATTATAGATCCATCGACCGACTTTTCCTGTTATTCCTTTAGCGCGCATTTTGTGCGCTATTACGCCATGGTCACACTTGTCGAAGGCTTTTGCAAAGTCTGTATATATTACATCTGCATTCTTTTTGTCTTCTAGTGCATTTAGGACCTTGTCGTAGTGATCCAGTAGTTGAGACAGACAGGAGCGACCTGTTCTAAACCCATGTTGCCCTGGGTTGTGTAACTGATGGGTTTCTAGATGGGTGGTGATCTTGCTTCTTAGGACCCTTTCAAAGATTTTTATGATATGGGATGTTAGTGCTATTGGTCTGTAGTTCTTTGCTGTTGCTTTACTGCCCCCTTTGTGGAGTGGGGCTATGTCTGTTGTTTTTAGTAACTGAGGGACGACCCCCGTGTCCATGCTCCCTCTCCATAGGATGGAAAAGGCTCGTGATAGGGGCTTCTTGCAGTTCTTGATGAACACAGAGTTCCATGAGTCTGGCCCTGGGGCAGAGTGCATGGGCATGTCATTTATCGCCTGTTCGAAGTCATTTGGCGTCAGGATAACATCGGATAGGCTTGTGTTAATCAAATTTTGTGGCTCTCTCATAAAAAATTCATTTTGATCTTCGACTCTCAGTCTGGTTAGCGGCTTGCTAAAAACTGAGTCATATTGGGACTTGAGTAGCTCACTCATTTCCTTGCTGTCATCTGTGTAGGACCCATCTTGTTTAAGTAGGGGCCCAATACTGGACGTTGTTCTCGATTTTGATTTGGCATAGGAGAAGAAATACTTTGGGTTTCTTTCGATTTCATTTATGGCTTTTAGTTCTTCCCGCGATTCCTGACTCCTAAAGGATTCTTTTAGCTTAAGTTCGATGCTTGCTATTTCTCTGACCAGTGTCTCCCTGCGCATTTCAGATATATTGACCTCTTTTAGCCGCTCTGTTATTCTTTTCCGTCGCCTGTAAAGGGAGCGCCTGTCTCTTTCTATTTTACATCTACTCCTCCTTTTTCTTAGAGGAATAAGCCTTGTGCATACATCGAGTGCCACCGAGTTAATCTGTTCTAGGCATAAGTTTGGGTCTGTGTTGCTTAGTATATCTTCCCAGCTTATATCGGTTAGGACTTGGTTTACTTGGTCCCACTTTATGTTTTTGTTATTGAAGTTGAATTTGGTGAATGCTCCCTCGTGACTAGTCTCATTTTGTCGGTCTGGGGCTCCATGCATACATGTCTGAACCTCAATTATGTTGTGATCTGAGTATATTGTTTTTGATATGGTGACATTTCTTATCAGATCATCATTGTTAGTGAAGATGAGGTCTAGTGTATTCTCCAGTCTTGTAGGCTCTATTATTTGCTGGTTTAAATTGAATTTTGTGCAGAGAGTGGAAGGTGGGGACAAAAAGGAAGGGGGGTGCTGAAGGACGGGAAGAGAGAGAGAGAGAGAGAGAGAGAGAGAGAGAGAGAGAGAGAGAGAGAGAGAGAGAGAGAGAGAGAGAGAGAGGTACATACATCAACAGTATTATCATCAACTACATCTTACAAGTTCACTACGTGTTAACTCTAGCCTGGGCTGACCTGCTATAATTCCCCTGACTAAACAATCTACAACTGGAAAACTGTGGAGGTATTACTCCCAAATCTACACAATAAAATCCCTCCCTGCGAGAGCGAGATCAGCAGGGATACCACCGGTCCGCTAAGAGATAACTCAATAAGTGTGAAGAGACCAAGACTCTTCAACATCTTCTCTTCATACACGAGAGGAATTAACAACAGATCCTGGTTGTCTTCCAGAAGGAATTTGATAATTTCCTGAAGTTAGTTGCATGCGGCTGGCACCAGTAG
>NW_027200947.1:0-15406 GCF_038502225.1 Cherax quadricarinatus
GGGATGTTAAAGTGGAAAGATTGGAAGAGCTTGCTAGATGTATCAGGTGTCTAGGAAATCATAATATAAGGGATTGCCGTGCTAACTTGCACTATTGTTATCAGTGTAACAAGGGAAGACACCACATAGCTATGTGTAAGGGCAGATCTAATCGTAATGATGGTAACAATAGTACTGATAGTGATAATAACCCGGACACAACAGTAGCCAACGTAAAGATTGCAGCTAACGTCGGTAATGATGGCCTAGCTGAGGTAGCTTTACCTGTGTTGGATGTGGTGATTAATGATAAACGGCGTAAATCCAAAACTGTAACAGCATTACTGGATCAGGGATCACAACGTACCTTCATAAAACGTAACTGCCTTAATGGGATGAAGGTACAAATGGGAGATCCTGCTATACTCAAGCTATCTGGCTTTCTCTCGAATAAGAAGGCCCAGTCATACGACACTGTTTATGTAACTGTCAGGCTGGGCAATGAGAGAAAACGTATTAATGCCGTAATTGTGGATAGGCTCCCAGAGAAAATATCTACAATAGGGCTTGGTAACGCTACTGAAAGGCTTTCAAGTAAGGTAAATTTAGCACCTTCTGGTGTAAATAATGATTCTGTGGGGCCAATAGATATTTTGATAGGTAGTGACCATTATGCCACCTTTGTAAAGGGTATGACAAAGAAATGCGGAGTCACCCTTCTAAGGACCGCAGGAGGTCACGTGATGTATGGCAGGCTTCCTCGTACTGAAACCACTGAATCCATTGATATTGTGTGTCTACAAGAGTGCAGAGTCCCTGAAAAATCCCAACCCCCTAAATTGCCATCGTTTGTTGCATATAACCTCAAATCTACTAATTCTTGTGTTCTATATATTAAAAAATCACTTCCCCATCAACTTCTTGCACATAAGAAAACAGAGGGGCTACAGTATCACGGTGTTAGGATTTATATTGGGAACTCTGCTCTCAACATATTTAACTTGTACGCTCCTGCTGATACATTCGCTGCCTGACCACGGAAGTGTGCGGTAGTGCTCTGCACCCCTCTGCTGTTTGTAGGCGAGCGCCCTTGTCAGTTACCTGGCTGCAGTGGTGTGAAGTGGTGCTGTCACACCTCGGCTAACAACTTAGGTGCACTGTGATCGTCAAGATGGCGGTTAGTCTGAGACGAAGGATAAATACTGTAGGCATCGAGCTACTTAAAGGAACGATAACGACCAGTTCTGCGCAAGTCTTATTGCCAAAGATCATACGGGAGACTTATGGAGTACAAGATAGTGACTTGTATGGTGTAGCATTGAACGGAGGACAACGAATTTTCGTCAAACTGCTATCAGCAACGGTTTATGAATCGTTAATCACCAGGTTTCAGGACGTGAGTCTTAACGTCACACCAGCTGTCACTGTAAGAATGATAGATGTTTCACGGTATTATACGTGGATCAAGTTACGCAACGTTCCCTTTGAGGCGGACGAGGCAGATATAAGGAAAGTTTTTGAGAAGTATGGGACGGTGCATTATGCTCAACATGGTACGTGGGCGGCAGGAGCCTATGCTGGTTTTCCAGAGGGTTCTTTCAACCTCAAAATGACTTTGAGGCACCAAATACCATCCTATGTGTACCTACAAGATTTCAGGACGCAGGTAATGGTAATGTACCCAGGACAACGACGTACGTGCCGCCTATGTGGTGAGTATGATCACATAGCGGCGACCTGTGACAAGCGAAGACATGTGCCTGGACCTGTGGTGGACGTCGCAGCCCCTGCTTCAAAGGTGGCAGGTGAGGAACAAACATCGGATGGAGGGCGTGGTGTTTTGTGGAGCGAGATAGTGGATCGGGCACACAGGACTGGTGGTGAGTTGGAGTCCCGCCCCCAACTGCCTGATCAGGTGTCGTCTCCTGTGGATAAGGAGGAGCAGCAAGTACAAGAGAAGGTTCTTGAGATTGAGGAGGAATTGGTGGAGGTGTTGAAGACGTTGTCACCACCAGAGAGGGATGTTACATCTGAGCGTGGTGTCATTGGAGAATCGTCGCTTCCAGAAAGTCTGAGACATGATAATTTGGGACGTGATGGTGGTTTGGAGTCGTCCATTGACTCATTAAACCATTCTCAGGTGGAGGTGGAGGTTCATCGAGAGGTAACATCTGACCAAGATATGTGTAACATGACTGTCACGAGAAAGAGGGCGGCTACATCAGATTCTGATGACGTCCTTACGCCTGCACAAAGGCCTGGGAAACAGACTGAGGTGAAGTGTGAAGGTAGTGGTGTAGGTGGTGGTAGCCATGATAGGAGGCACCGGAAGAAGGGGGGAGGGAAAGAGAGCACTCTGAAGGTGTTGAACGTAAATTCAAGCTCTGGAGTTGTAAAGAGTGATGAGAGGAAGCAGGGGTGGAAACTTTAATAGGCCTTAGGTGTATGTCTGTAAATGTTAATGGGTTATGTAGCGGTATGAAGAGAGATTGGTTTCGTAATTTTCTGAATAAATCTAGAGTGGATGTTGTGTTCCTGCAGGAGCACAATTTCAAAGAGGGTAGGGTGTTGGAGGTGGCAGGATTTCGGGTAGTTACCCTGCCATCTCCCCGTCTAAAAGGTGGTGTGGGAATTTTAATAAGGGAGACGAGCCCGTTTGTTTTGCAGAGAAGCGAGGGAGGAGGGGGAGGGAGGGTGTTGCGTGTGGATGGGTGGTGGATGGGTAAGCGTGTGTCTTTTGTGAGTGTGTATGCGCCGGCAGAAAATAACATAAAGGTAAAGAATGATTTTGTGTGTGAGGATCTTGTGTTTTTCTTAAGTGCACTGCCAGAGGTGGCGATAGTTGGTGGGGACTGGAATAGTGTAATCAGGGTGGCTGATGTGGACCCAAGAGGGGCTGGATATATGTCTGTGGCTCTTAGGGATTTATTAAGGGATGTTAGGTTACGTGATGCCTTTGGGGGAGCGGTGTGGGAGACTGAATATACGTTTGTTAGGAGTGGTTATGCTGCGAGACTAGATAGAGTGTACCTTTCTCAGGGAGTGGACGTGAAATCTTTCAGTACTGTTGAGGCTACAATGTCAGATCATAGGGCAGTGGTGGTGGAGGTTGGGTGGGGGACGCTCGCGGACATATATAGAAGTTATTGGAAATTAAATATAAGTGTGTTAGGTGATGAGGAGGGGTTGGAGGGGTTTTCAGTCCTATGGAGGGAGCTTAGTGTGGAAGAACAGGGAGTGGATGACATTGTGACATGGTGGGATAGTGTCGCAAAGGAAAGGATTAGAAAGTTTTATGTGAGAGAAGGAAAACGTATTAATAATTTAAAATATGGACTGGCTAACTATTTAGAGGATAGGTTAAGAGGTTGCTATGGGAGGGGGGTGGGTGGGAATAATTTTCCTATGGATGAAATAGCTGAAATAAAGGGGAGGTTGAGGGTGTTGCAAAATGAAAGGTTTCAAGCTGTAAGGATGCAGGCAGGGGTGGAGGAAGTGCTTTGGGGCGACAAGCCGTCAGCGTGTGTTTTGCGGCATCAAAAGCAAAGGCAGGCGCTGACGGCTATACCATGTTTAGAGGTAACGGAGATGGTTGGGAATTATAGAGTAGGGCAGGAGATACGAACCACGAAGGGGATGTGTGCGTATGCGGAGGCTTGGTACGAGAAGTACTGGAACAGTGGGGGGGTGGGTGACGGGGCATTGGACAAGGTGTGTACGTATGTGACGTGTAATTTAGGAAATAGTGATCGAAAGGCTTTAGGTGGGACGATTACGGCAGAGGAAATAGAGAATGCGTTAAGGGGAATGAGGAAGGGGAAAGCTCCCGGTATTGATGGTCTCCCGGTAGAATTTTATTTACAACATTGGGCGTTGATAAAGGAATTTATAGTTAGGTTATTTAATAGTATGAAGGAGAAGGGTAAGTTGGGGGAGAAGCAGGAAACAGCAGTAGTAGTGTTGGTCCCGAAGGTCAAGGGGCAGCCCACCCTTCGGGAGTACCGAGCCATATCACTGATGTGTGCAGACTATAAGGTGTTTGCAAAAATTTTAGGTAATAGGTTCAAATGTGTAGTGGAGAGGGTGGTGTCAAAATCTCAGTTCGGGTTGCCGGGAAGGTCGATGATTGAAGGACATGGGATACTGAGAAGTTTTGTGGAAGCTAAGGGTGGGGGTGGAGGGGCGGCTTTGTTGGCTCTAGACTGGCAGGGAGCATATGATAGAGTGGAAAGGGGAGCTTTGCAGGTTATACTTAGGAGACAGGGTTTTGGGGAGGAAATAGTCGAGTGGGTAAATACGTTGTACAAGGGGGCGAAAATGAGGATACAGATTAATGGGTGTATGGGGAGGGAAATTGCAATGGGAAGAGGCCTTAGACAGGGATGCCCCATGTCCCAAATATTGTTTGCGTGTTTCCAGGACCCCTTTTATAGAATGGTTGACCGTAGCTTATGTACGCCATGTGAGGGAAGTGTGGGGGGTGGGAGGGCCTGGCCGGGGTTAATTGGATATGTTGACGACACCACTGTTCTCATTCGTGCAGGGATGTCAATGAGAGTGTTGGACGAGGTGGTGCAATTATTTGGAAGTGCCACGGGTATGCAGGTAAATAGTGCGAAGTCAAGGTGCATGGGGTTGGGTTCTTGGGTGGGGGGTGTGGGGGGGAGATGTAATGTTGTTAAAGAATGGGCGGTGTCTTTAAAGATTTGTGGTATTATTTATAGGGATGACATGGTTGCGGCGCGGGAGGAAAATTCGGATAGGTTATTGGAAAGGATCGTGGGGCGTCTAGGTGTTCTGAGACCCCAGCACCTAACTCTGATACAGCGAGTGATAGTCGTGAACATTTTATTGTATAGTAAGGTTTGGTATGTTGCAGCTGTGTTCCCAATTACAGGGACAGCGATTGCGGGGATACTAAGACGGGTGTACAAATTTTTATGGGGTTCACGTTGTGATTGGTTACGGAGGGAGGTTGTAATGTTACCTGTAAGTCAGGGTGGGTTGGGGTTGTTGGATTTGAGACGGAGGGCTAAATGTGTGTTTATTAAATGGGAAGTGTTGCGTGAGGGTGTGAACGCGGGGCGTTTGGGAAGGATACACGACAGGCTGGGTATGTGGTATCGAGGAATGGAGTTGAGGGAATGTGAAATAGTTTTGAGGGCTGTGATGTTGGTTAGGGAACTGAGAAAGGTTCGTATAAGGGTTTTGTGTAGGTTACTTGTAGGTAGGTGCGTTGTCCCAGTTGAGGGTTTGTTCCCCATGTATGCGTGGAAGAGTATTTGGTTTAGATTTAGTAAATTGAAGTTAAAACCTCGGGCGCGTGAGGTGATGTTTCGTTTTCTGCATGGGATCCTTCCGTCTGGTGAGATATTACGAAACAGACAGGTTGTAGAGGGTGGGGGGTGTGGTATCTGTGGAGGGGATGAGACAGCGTTCCATGTAGTTTACTTTTGTGAAGGGCTAGAGGAGGTTAGGTGCTGGTTAAGTAGGTTGGTACAGAGGGTGGGGGGCCGTGGGGTGTCGGTTTTGCGTGCTCTAAGTCTAGATATGGGTGGGTTAGACGAGGGTGTCATAAGAGCTTTAGATTATATCATGGTAGATTATATATATATGTCGTGGGTGATGAGGGGGAGAGGGGATAGTGAGGAGAGAAGAAAGGTTCTTGCGGTAACGTTCTATAGTACGAGGTGTCGTAACAGAGATTTGTATGGGAGGAGGTGGGATCAGGCTTTCTCAGAGGGGTATAGAATGCTAACGTTAGGGATTCTCGTAAATCTGTGATTGGATATGAGTGAGTGAAGGGGTTTTCATAGGTTGGAGGGAGTCAGGGGGCAACAGCGGGCTCGCCTCCCTGGGGGGGGGGGTCGTGAGAGTGTTGTGAATGTGGGTTTGGAATGGTTTCCTGGTTTTCATTGGGACTTTATGGCATCCAAGTGTGGATGTAGAGCTCAAGGTCTCGTTATGGTAGATATAACACTTTTCAGAATGTAGGTATAATATAGTAGATTTTTTATGTATAATTATGATGTGTATCAGTCTTGTATAACATGATTCTTGAGAAATAAGTTATTTGCGACATGAAGTGTGTTTTAGTTTGTATTTATGTTACGTGCTGGGTTTTTGCACGATGAGATATACTTATATACTGTTTTGCATTGTGCATACAGTGCATCTGATTAATGTGATTTTGTGAAAATTTTTGTGTACGTGTGGTGTGTGTGTGTGGTGTGTGTGTGTGGTGTGTGTGTGTGGTGTGTGTGTGTATATATATAAATATATATCTCTTTCTATTGTATTGAGCCTTTGTCATGGGTCAGACGTTATGTAATACTTTATATATGCATGATTGATTCTTTTTAAAGTTTATAATTATGGTCTGTACCCTGATACCGGTTTGGTGTTCATGCAAGTTCTTGATGTTAAGTTTTAGTCTGTATGGTATACAGACATATCTAGACAGTTTAGTGACGTAGTCCATTTGTCTGAAATTTGTATATGGGTGTATTGTAACAGTATAGAGCTTGTTATTGTGTTCTAAGCTGTATTCTTTTTCTGTTTATTTGTATGTTGGGATATGTTCAGCTGTATTGTTAGGGATAAGTATGTAGATTATCTAGTCAGATTATGATGTTAGGTTTTGGTTTTTTGATTAATGTGAAGGATGGGATTTAACTGATATAACTTCTTTGTATATTTTATGTTCAAGTGTATTGAACCTTTGTCAGATGTCATTTATATGTACAATTTATATATATGCAAGGTTTTGTATATATGTCAATTCATGACCCTGTGACATGTAATTTTGTTTTTAGTTATGTTCTTGATGTAAGTTTTTGTTGTAATATCTTGCGAGCATGTAGGTACAATCCGTTTGTCAGTTAATTTGATTAGGTTCCATACTGTTTCTTTATTTTTATGTTAAACTGTATTGGTTTTAAATAAAATATAAAAAAAAAAAAATTTAAGTCTTATAAAAATCATACCTATTACAATGATTCTAAACTTCGAACATTGAAACGTACTGCTCGCAGACTAGGCCTAGCCTATAGAAACCATCGTACCCCTGAAATGCTGAGCCTCTTCCAAACTGCCCTTGCTGCTGCCAGAGAGCGTATGACAGAGCTGCGGCAAACAGACTGGGAACAATTTGTCAATGGTCTCAATGCTCACACCCCACTTAGCCGGGCATGGAGGGACATAAATAGAATTAAGGGTAACAGAACTGGGCAGATCGCGCACCCTCATCCCTTGCATAGGGCGAATGAGTTAGTCAGTGCTTGGGCTGCTACATCTAGCTATGACAGTCTTCCCAGTACCACACAGGCGAAATTAATGGACAAATATGATGCAAGGGAGAGACTTGTTTGCTTTATGCTCAGCAAGGCAGATGACTGCAACATTCCTTTCACTAATTATGAACTTGATGCAGCACTAACTAAGGGCAACTCCACGTCGCCTGGTGAGGATGGTATTACTTACAACATACTCAGATTGCTGTGTCGAGTACCAGGTAATCCTTTACTTGAATTATATAACATGAGTTATGTCACTGGGGAGCTCCCTAAATCATGGACCAATAGCCTCATTATTCCCATTCCAAAGCCCAATCAACAAAACTCATTTCGCCCAATATCCCTTACTAGCTGCTTGTGTAAAACATTTGAAAGGATGATTCTTAATCGTCTTATGCACAGAATTAAGGAATTCTTGTCACCCCGGTTGCATGGCTTCATGCATGGAAGGAGTGTGCATCATTGCATTACCACCTTTCTCACTCTGCACACTGACAGCTCATACACTACGTTCCTTGACCTTAAATCCGCTTTTGATGTAGCCAACAGACATGTAATCATTAGTGAACTTGCCAGAATGGATGTTGGAGGATGGCTTCTCCGCTGGATTAAAGGTTACCTGTCCAACAGAAAGTCGTCTGTGTTGTTCCAGGGACATAGAAGTGTAACTAAAGATTTTGAATTAGGAACCCCACAGGGAGGTGTGCTTAGTCCCACCCTTTTCAACATTTTGATTAATGCCTTACTTAATGCCATGCCTAGCCAGCCCCATCATTATATGGTTAGTTTTGCTGATGACATAATGATTCACACTACCGGATTCTCCAACACCCAAAACATTCTTAATCATGTTTTAGCCTCGTGTCAGGACCTGGGGTTAATAATCTCAGGGGATAAAACAAAGATACTCAACAGGCGTCCTCCTCGGCAGAGAGGCACAGTTCGTCAGATCCAGTTGCATGATGGGTCTCTTCTAGAATATGTAAGCAGATACAGGTATCTAGGCTTTGAGGTTCCACTACTTGGACCTGTTGTAACGAGACTTTGTCGCCAATACAAAGAAAGGCTGAGAGCACTTAGAGTTGTGGCAGGTTTTCATCCCAGGTATGGTGCTAATGTTAAAATTGTGAAAATGATGTATCTTGCTTATATTAGATCATTGGTTGATTATGCAGCGCCACTACTTGCACTCGTGTCTGACTGGAAGCTTGGAGGGCTGGAAAAACTGCAAAACGAAGCAATGAGGATCATCCTAGGATGCCCTCGTACTGCCAAAATTTTAAATATGCGGAAAGAACTTAATATTCCAAGCATTAGAGATCGTGTTACTGAAAGAAATATCCTTATTGGGGTCAATATGCTTAGGCTAGCCCATTCAAACCCCTGCACAGAAGCCCTCCAAACTTTCCTCAGCACTGGTGAACATCCTTCCAGATGGATCGAAAAAACTGGAACCGACCTCCGCATGAACCAGCTACATGATCTATATCAAGTTGGACAACAGAGACATTTCCCTGCTCCATGGGATATTACCCCATTCCAAACTACCATTCCTCCATTTCCCCCCAAAACTCTTCTTAAATCACAACCAAAGCTTCGTCTTGAAGCCAAACATGATGCCTTAAGCTGTATTGATAACTTAGTCACACAGAACAATCTTTCACAAATTATTTACGTCGATGGTTCTGTTCACCAGTCCACTGGTGCAGCTGGTAGTGCTGCTGTTGTCACACAGAGTGATGGCTCTCATAAAGAAATTGGAGCACGCATCAATAACTGGGCCTCTACCCTTCAAACAGAACTGTTTGCCATACTCCTTGCACTCAAATGTGTCCATGTATCTAAGGTTGACACTTTAATTGTAACTGATTCTCTGTCATCCATAAATGCTCTCAACTCATTAAGTATAAATTGTGGCATGCTTGTGTCAGAAGCCAGACATAGATATGGTAAGATTGTGGACAGTGGAGTCAGAGTGCACATGCTGTGGATTCCATCTCACATTGGTCTTCAGATGCATGATAGAACTGATAAATTGGCTAAGCTGTATGCTTTCAAAGAGGGGGTAGATTACAATCTTGGGTTGTCAGTTAGCAGTTTGAGAACAATAATACGAAAAGAACTTCAAATGAACTTTATTGACTTAAGACTTAGGGAGATTGACACAAGTCAGTCCATCTATCATCATTCCATCATGCAGGAGGAGCCACATGTCTATGGTGCATCCAACAAGATAAGCAGACTCTTGGATGTCACTACTGCCCGGCTCCGGCTGGGTTACAAGTATCTTTGGCAGGTTAAATCACCACCACCAGATGTAGACCAAACGAAATGTAAACTTTGCCAGATGGACTATTGTCACACATTGCGTCATTATGTACTGGAGTGTGATAAAATTAATGAATTTAGAAACAACTCACTCAGAAGTGTTCAAGAAATGGCTAAGTATTTTATCCACAGTGGTATATTGCAGACCATTCTGGAGAAATACCCTGACTTTGCTAGCTGTAAATAAAGCATTACCACATGTGTGCATGTGTGTGTGTGTGTGTGTGTGTGTGTGTGTGTGTGTGTGTGTGTGTGTGTGTGTGTGTGTGTGTGGGTGTGTGTGTGTGTGTGTGTGTGTGTGTGTGTGTGTGTGTGTGTGTGTGTGTGTGTGTGTGTGTGTGTGTGTGTGTGTGTGTGTGTGTGTGTGTGTGTGTGTGTGTGTGTGTGTGTGTGTGTGTGTGTGTGTGTGTGTGTGTGTGTGTGTGTGTGTGTGTGTGTGTGTGTGTGTGTGTGTGTGTGTGTGTGTGTGTGTGTGTGTGTGTGTGTGTGTGTGTGGGTGTGTGTGTGTGTGTGTGTGTGTGTGTGTGTGTGTGTGTGTGTGTGTGTGTGTGTGTGTGTGTGTGTGTGTGTGTGTGTGTGTGTGTGTGTGTGTGTGTGTGTGTGTGTGTGTGTGTGTGTGTGTGTGTGTGTGTGGGTGTGTGTGTGTGGGTGTGTGTGAGGGTGTGTGTGTGGGTGTGTGTGAGGGTGTGTGTGTGTGGGTGTTTGTGTGTGTGTGTGTGGGTGTGTGTGTGTGGGTGTGCGTCCTTGTGTGTATGCATATATTTGTACGCTCGTGTGCACATGTCCGTGCGTGCGCCCTCGTGTGTGTATGTGCGCGCGCGCGCTAGTGTGGGTGTATGATCCACTTAATATTTGTATTTATAACTCATTACAATTGTGACCAGGTGTGGACGTATCAGTGGTTCATTACTTTGTAATTTGTTCATGACTGTAACCATGTATAGGAGTGAAGCTGATTCATTACCTCTGTAACTTGCCATGATTAGTGACCAGATCTACCTGGAGTTCATTACCTTTGTAACTAGTTCAGCTATCATAACTTTGGGGTCCAGTCACTGGACCCATTATGTACCTTTGTAATCTTTTGACTACCGCCCACAGGATGGGTATGGGGTGCATAAAGATATTAAACTAAAGTGTGTGTGTGTGTGTGTGTGTGTGTGTGTGTGTGTGTGTGTGTGTGTGTGTGTGTGTGTGTGTGTGTGTGTGTGTGTGTGTGTGTGTGTGTGTGTGTGTGTGGTGTGTGTGACTCAACAATCAATATTTGCACCAATAACTCATTACAGTTGTGACCGGGTGTGGAAGTGTGAATTGCTCATTACTCTATAATTTGTTCATGATTGTAGCCAAAGTATAAACGTAAGTAACCATTCTACAGAATTCATTACCTTTGTAACTTGTGAGCTCATTACCTTTGTACCTAGTTCAGCTATCAAAACTTTGGGGGCCCAGTCCCTGGACCCATTACGTACCTCTGTAATCTGTAAATACCTTTGTAACTTGTCATGATTGTGACCAGACTTACCTGGAGTTCATTACCTTTGTAAATTGTGAGTTCATTACCTTTGTAAATTGTGAGTTCATTACCTTTGTAAATTGTGAGTTCATTACCTCTGTAACTTGCTCAGCTATCAAAACTTTGGAGTCCAGTCCCTGGACCAATTATGTACCTCTGTAATCTTTTGACTACCGCCCACAGGATGGGTATGGGGTGCATAATAAACATATTAAACTAACTAACTTAAATATACTTCAATAGAGGATGAAGTTGAACCTGTGTATAAATTATGGGAATTGGACAGCATAGGGATCATTGTAAATGAAGAAAGTCCTGATGATTCCTTTACTCAAGAACAATACCAGAAGGATGTTAAATTTGAATCTGGACAATACTGGGTGAGACTTTCGTGGAAGCTGAACCATCCAGACCTACCAACTAATTACCGGATGGCGTATGGACAATTAAAGGCTCAGCTCCACGAACTGAGCAAGACACCAGAACTGTTGACTGCTTACGATGATATAATTAATGAGCAGTTAAATAATAAATTCATAGAGGAGGTACCTCCTGAGCAAGCCCAGATTTATGGTCACAATTTGCCACATCACGGAGTGAAGAAGGATTCTAAGACCACTCCTCTGAGGATTGTGTTTAATTGTAGTGCCAGGAGTAACAAAAATGTACCTAGTTTGAATGACTGTTTGATGACAGGTCCGTCGTTGACGGAAAAACTGGGAGACATATTATTAAACTTCAGGGTTAAGAATTATGCCTTTACGGCGGACATAAGTAAAGCTTTCCTGAGAGTGGGTCTGCAGGAGGCTGACCGGGATTGCACTAGGTTCTTATGGCCCGAGAATCCTAATGACCCACTTAGTCCCCTGAAGACTTTTCGCTTCAGGAGTGTATTGTTTGGTGCTACCTCCAGTCCGTTCCTACTCCAGGCAACGATAAATGCACACCTTAAGCGTATGGGTGGTCCACTGAGTGGAGTAATGGGTAAACAATTTTATGTGGACAATTTCCTGGGGGTGACGTCTACTGAAGAGGAACTAATGAGCATATATGAAGGGGCTAATGAAATAATGCAAGGTGCAAATATGCCCCTGAGGGAATGGAACAGTAATTCGTCCAGTTTAAGGGCTCAAATAAATAAAGACAACCCTGGAGTTGAAGTGTCTAAATATAGTAATGTGCTGGGACTGACTTGGGACACAGAGAGAGACTTGTTATCGTTAAAGTCTAATAACTACAGTATGCCCAATAAATTAACTAAGAGAGTCTTACTTGCAGAAGTTTCAAAATGCTTCGATCCACTAGGCTTAGTGTCCCCACTTACCATAAGAGGAAAATTGTTGATACAAGAAGCTTGGGATACAAGTGTGATACAAGTGTGCTTGGGATGAAACCCTACCTGAGGAATTTGTTGAAAGGTGGGAAGAACTAATAGGTGAATTGTTGTGATAGAAACATAGGCCTTATCTCTAGGCTTTATTGAACATAGAATCTTCATAGTACTTTTGCAACAACAAAATATAATGACTAGTACATCTAATAACGGTTTCTACAGGGATGGTGATGTCTTGCATATGTCAAGAGAAAAGTTATAACTACAGGCCACATATTTAAACTCACCATGTAATCTGCATCACTAATATAGGGATAGTAGAAGAGAAGAGAATCACACACCATGTGTTGGCGCCCATGACACACACCAAACTGTTGTTGTTGTTAAGGGCCCCGAGAGGTGGTGCAGTATTATCCTGCTGCTGCTCCCCACAGGAGCAGTATCACCAGAGTCCCTTTTGGAGTCACCAATGGGGTAGCCTGCTTCCAACGAATTATGGATTCACTCATTCAGGAAGAGCAACTCATGGGAACTTACGTGTATTTAGATAATGTTACCATTTGTGGCAAGACCCAGGAGGAACATGATGCAAACCTTGATAAGTTTTTGGAAGCCGCCAAGAAGAAAAATATCAGTTACAATGAGGAAAAGTGCACTTTTTCAACTAAAAGACTTAGTATCCTTGGTTATGTAGTGGAAGGAGGTTCAATATTCCCAGACTCTGAACGACTACGACCTCTACGGGAACTTCCAATGCCTCAAGACAAAAAGTCACTCCGAAGAACTCTTGGTCTCTTTGCTTATTACTCACAATGGATCTACAACTATTCAAGTAAAGGTTTCAGTAAACGCTCCATGTTGTGATGTAGTCTAGAGCAGGATCACCACCAGGTAGCCCAAGATTCTATGTTCAATAAAGCCTAGAGATAAGGCCTGTGTTTCTATCACAACAATTTATTGAACATAGAATCCTGGGCTACCTGGTGGTGATCCTGCGCTAGACTACATCACAACATGGAGCGTTTACTGAAACCTGAGAGGCTAGACTGTGACCCCAGCTTATCAACGGCTGCTCAGGAATGGAAGCACTGGTTTAAGACTTTCGAAAACTTCTTGGGAGCCCTTCCTAAAGAAGATCTAGATAAACTAAGTCTGCTCATCAATTTTGTGTCACCTAAAATATATGAGGCTATTTCTGAATGTAATACCTACGAAGATGCTATCAAAACCCTCAAGTCTCAGTATATTAAACCTACAAATGAAATCTTTGCACGCTATCGCCTTGCAACTCGCCGCCAGCAGATTGATGAATCCTTAGAGGAATACCTTCAAGCACTGAAAATTTTAGGTAAGGACTGTCACTTCCAAGCAGTGACAGCTGCTCAGTATTGTGAAGAGTCCATCAGGGATACTTTTATCAGTGGCCTGCAATCACCAATAATAAGGCAGCGTTTATTGGAGAATAAAAATCTCGACTTAGCCGCTAACTTTGACCAGGCAAGAGCTCTAAATTCAGCCCAGAAGAATTCTGAAGTATACAGTACCACTCAGCCTTCTCGAGTGGTAAGTGCTGCAATTCCTGACCAAGACTCTTGCAATGAAGTTACTGTGGAACCTGCCTCAGTGACAGCAGCAGCAGGTACGGTGTGTTTCTTTTGTGGTTTTTCAAGACATCCACGTCCAAAGTGTCCTGCTCGTGAAGCAATGTGCCGTAAATGCCACAAGAAAGGTCACTTTGCTAAAGTATGTCGTGCTAATGCATCAACAAGAGCTAGTGCCTCCACACATTCCAGTGATCATGCGACACTAGCAACAGTGACTTCTGCGGCTACTCCAAATTCACTGTCAAAGGCAGTTGTGAAAGTATTCATCAAAGGAACAGAAGTAGATGGGCTTATTGATAGTGGCAGCTCTGAGAGTTTCATCAATCTTGACTTAGTTAAACGCCACTCCTTGACTGTACATCACTCATCAAGTACCGTTTCCATGGCATCAACATCTCTCTCTATTCAGACCTTAGGGTTTTGTAAGGTAAATCTCAGAGTTAATGGAAAGGATTATCAAGATGTACATTTAGCTATTCTGCCACAACTGTGCTCTGATGTTATCCTTGGTCAGGACTTTCAGAAGCTGCATGGTAGTGTCACCTTAACATATGGAGGTGAACTGCCTCCTCTTGTTGTCTGTGGACTTAGCACTTTAACGGTAGACCCACCAAAGCTGTTTGCAAATCTTACCGCGGATTGCCATCCTATATCAGCTAAGTCACGCCGCTATTCTTATGAGGATCGGATGTTCATTGAGAAAGAAACTCAGAGGCTGCTGAAGGAGGGTATTATAGAACCGAGTAATTCCCCTTGGCGTGCACAGGTTGTTGTTGTTAAGGGCCCCGAGAGGTGGTGCAGCATTATCCTGCTGCTGCTCCCCACAGGAGCAGTATCACTACATGAATATGTAAAATTACCAATGTTGGAGTTCCCACGTAATGTGGTCAGTCAAGATGGAGAAAATGTACTCCACATTTTTTGCGATGCTTCGAAATTAGCATATGGAGCAGTCACTTACCTTCAATGTAATAGTGCCATTTCTCTTGTTATGTCTAAGGCTAAGGTGGCTCCAATCAAATCACGTACTTTACCCCAGTTGGAATTAACGGCCATTTATGTAGGTGTCAAATTAGCCAATTATATAAGAAATAAATTGCGAGAGATAAATATCAGCGACACCGTAATTTGGTCTGATAACGAGGTATCCTTACAATGGATTCATAATGGTAACAGTAAGATTGTGTATGTACAAAACAGAGTCGCTGAAATCAATCAAATGCAGGAGAAATATAACAGTTTGGGTCAGCATATGTTAACCTTTAATCACATTCCTGGTGACGAGAATCCGGCTGACTTCTAATCTCGAGGCTTGACTTATGAAAAATTTGTGAGTGCTTTATCGTGGTTT
>NW_027200948.1:0-15394 GCF_038502225.1 Cherax quadricarinatus
AAAGAACTTTGTCCTTGGAGGCAAAGAGGGGAATGTATGAGAGTATAGCTTTATCAACGCTCTTATATGGGTGTGAAGCATGGGTGATGAATGTTGCAGCGAGGAGAAGGCTGGAGGCAGTGGAGATGTCATGTCTGAGGGCAATGTGTGGTGTGAATATAATGCAGAGAATTCGTAGTTTGGAAGTTAGGAGGAGGTGCGGGATTACCAAAACTGTTGTCCAGAGGGCTGAGGAAGGGTTGTTGAGGTGGTTCGGACATGTAGAGAGAATGGAGCGAAACAGAATGACTTCAAGAGTGTATCAGTCTGTAGTGGAAGGAAGGCAGGGTAGGGGTCGGCCTAGGAAAGGTTGGAGGGAGGGGGTAAAGGAGGTTTTGTGTGCGAGGGGCTTGGACTTCCAGCAGGCATGCGTGAGCGTGTTTGATAGGAGTGAATGGAGACAAATGGTTTTTAATACTTGACGTGCTGTTGGAGTGTGAGCAAAGTAACATTTATGAAGGGATTCAGGGAAACCGGCAGGCCGGACTTGAGTCCTGGAGATGGGAAGTACAGTGCCTGCACTCTGAAGGAGGGGTGTTAATGTTGCAGTTTAAAAACTGTAGTGTAAAGCACCTTTCTGGCAAGACAGTGATGGAGTGAATGATGGTGAAAGTTTTTCTTTTTCGGGCCACCCTACCCTGGTGGGAATCGGCCAGTGTGTTAATAATAAAAAAAATAATAATAATTTTTGCAATCTGTTTTGCCCCCCTATCCTTTATATAAAGGGACTATACATGCTCTCTGCCAATCCCTAGGTACCTTCTCTTCTTTCATACATTTATTAAACAAAAATACCAACCACATCAACACTATATCGTCCCCTGCTTTTAACATTTCTGTCATGATCCCGCCAGTTCCAGCTGCTTTACCCCCTTTCATTCTACGTAATGCCTCACGCACCTCCCCCACACTCACATCCTGCTCTTCTTCACTCCTAAAAGATGTTATACCTCCCTGTCCAGTGCATGAAATTACCGCCTCCCTTTCTTCATCGACCTTTAAATGTTCCTCAATATATTCTCGCCATCTGCCCAATACCTCCATCTCCCCATCTACTAACTCCACTACTCTGTTTTCACTGACAAATCCATTCGTTCCCTAGGCTTTCTTAACTTGTTTATCTCACTCCATTTTTTTTTCTTATTTTCATCAAAATTTCTTGACAGTGCCTCTCCCACTATCATCTGCTCTCCTTTTGCACTCTCTTACCACTCTCTTCACCTTTCTTTTACTCTCCATATACTCTGCTCTTCTTATAAAACCTCTGCTTTGTAAAAATCTCTCATAAGCTACCTTTTTCTCTTTTATCACACCCTTTACTTCATCATTCCACCAATCCGTATTATCCGTCAGAGGAGCGGTGACTCTTATCATGATTTTGCCTTAGCTAAGAAAACTGCTCTCGTACAGTAGTGTAGGACAGCTGAGGTGGACCGCGACTTTGGCAAGTTAGTTTCACTGGTCCTCATTGAGGACACTGATAATTTTCAAGTATATCTTGAAGACAAAAAAGAATTCGCCAGTCGAGAAGGTGAGTGAGTTAGCCGACATCTGTGAGATGCATAAGAATCTGTGTTGGTTTCTTATTCAGGCGGCCACCAGCAGTTGGAACCCAAATGGGTTAACCCTAATGTAGCTTTGCGTGCCTTGCCTGAGCAGGCACAAGTTGCTGAAGTGCCTGTTACTAGGCAGCCTTTACCTGACGGGTTAGGAACAAATTCAACATAAAATGAAAATTCTAATTCGCTTTTCTAAAAGGATGTCTTTCAGTTTTTGTTTCAAGTCTGAGCATGTTCGCCAGCAATGTTTTCAGCTAGTGATATCTGTCCAAAACCCAATAGCCCCTCATAAATACTCCGTTGACATATACTAATATCATTCATATGTCACCCGAACCACCGGAGCTTCAGTAAGTCCAGAAGCGCCATAATGATTCTATCCGCAATTCTTGGTATTGGCAGCCTGTTTACACACGGAATTAAAGGTGTCATCTGCCACTCACACTGGGGTTAACATTTTATTGGAGTCACTTGGCGGATTATTTCCAGTACCACCCTCTCCCACGTGTCACACAGTGCCACTCTCCCAGGTGTCACACAGTGCCACTCTCCCAGGTGTCACACAGTGCTACTCTCCAAGGTGCCACACAGTGCCACTCTCTCCCAGATGTCACACAGTGTCACCCTCTCACACGTGTCACAGTGCCACTCTCTAGGTGTCATACAATGCCACTCCCAAGTGTCACACAGTGCAACTCTCCTACGTGTCACACACAGTGCCACTCTCTAGGTGTCATACAGTGCCACTCATAGTGTCACACAGTGCCACTCTCTCCCAGGTATCACACAGTGTCACCCTCTCCCAGGTGTCACACACAGTGTCACTCTCCAGGTATCACACAGTGCCACCCCTAGGTGTCACAGTGTCACTCTCTCCTAGATGCCACACAATGCCGCTCTCTCTCCCAGGTGCCACACAGTGTCACTCTCCCAGGTATCACACAATGCCACTCTACCAGGTGTCACACAGTGCCACTCTTCCCAGGTGCCACACAGCGCCACTCTTTCTAAAGTATCATAGTGCCACTCTCCCACGTGCCACATAGTGCCACTCCCAGGTGTCAAACGGTGCCACCCTCACCCATTTGTCATGCACAGTGCCACTCTCCCAGGTGTCACACAGTTCCACTATCTCCCATGTGTCACACAGTGCCACCCTTTCCCAGGTACCACCACCCAGTACTAGGTGCCACACAGTGCCACCACCCAGGACCAGGTGTGTGCCATGCTACAAGTATGTTACAATTTATTCGGCGTATGTCACACTCCAATATAGGCTGCCTCCCAACCAGTAAACTGGGTGCTAAGGGCTAATGATCTAATAGGGGCTCCATCGTTATATCAATACCTCGGTTCATCGGCCAATCACAGACAAGCCTGCCAGAACTGTGAAGCAATGTGGTTCACTTGTGATACGAGTTTTGGCAGACTTGTCTTGGCTGCTGGTCGCTCATGGTGCCCCGTGTCTGATGCTTGCATTCGTAATATGGGGGTTCTGTCTGGGAGGCTGGTCTTAGTATCGTTCACATTTCTTCTCGTATTGCTTTTGGTATTGTGTGACAGCCTTGCTATCGCTTTCTGTATTGTGTGTCAGTCTTGCTAATGTATGTATCCTGCAACTTGTAGTGTGCTGTTGCTTCGTGTTAAGTGTATTGCAAACAGGATAATATTATAGTAGGTTATACCACCGACACATGTTAGGCGACTGGTGACTGAGTATACCCTTATATATTTGCCCAGACTATCTGTAAAGCATTGCTGGCGAATTGTTCGTTCTATTGGCATAGAGTATCAACGAACTCTTACTGCTGCGCAGCTTCGTGTGAGTATTCACAAAAAATTAAAGGTTAAAGCAAGTAACATGGCATATCAAACTGAAGTTTCTGCTACTACAGGGGCTATTAACTGCCGATCTTCACTTCGGTTCATTCATAATATGGGAGGGCTAACACCAGAGCAAATAAAGCAGCAGTTTCAGGAAACAGGTGAGTCGGGTTTGTCTCAGGGCGAGTCAGCTTCATTGGCGCTCGAGTTGGCTAAACTCAACCTTGAGACGACCAGGGAGCAACGTGCATTCACCAAAGACAAGACTGACAGAGAAAAGGAAAGGAGGTAGTTTCAGCATAATGTAGTTGATAAATTTAGTGATGAAAAAACGGTGCTGCTAGTACCTCGGTTTTTTTATTCTTAGGCTCTCGAAAATCAGACTTGTATATTGAGATGGCCAGTAGAGCATTGGGCAGCCCTTGTGCATACAACTATATATGGTAAAGCGCAGTTCACAGCTGGTTTGGATGATGAAGACTTCGCTAATTACAACATTGTTAAAGCAACTGTTCTTGGTGCATATCAGTGTATTTCCGCCAAATATACGACAGAATTTAAATTGCACAAGCGTCAGCTGAGTCAGTTTCATGTAGACTTTGTTCATGAGCAATCTAAGAATTTCACAAAGTGGTACAAGGCCAGTGAGTTAGTGTAAATGGTCCTAACAGACAATCTTCTTGAATCAATTAGACGAGAGGTTCGGGTGTTGTTGGAAGACCATTCCATGGCAACTGCATTAGAGGTAGCCAGGCTTGCTAACACATATGAGGCCAACCACTCCTTGTCCCTGACGGGAGAACAAAGTGGAAGGCTGGAGTGGAACAATGACATCAATCAAAAAGACAATATGATGAACAACGACGTCAGCCACAAAGTCAGTATGGTGAACAATGACGCCAGTCACAAAGTTAACATAGTGAACAACTATGTCGGCTGCAAAGTCAACAGAGAGCAAGAGATGGAAAGCCCAAAATTGTTTGTTTCCACTCCCGAAAAATTCGTCATATAAAGACTAATTGTCCCAAGTTAGCTAACATAAGGGCTAGTGGTAAGTTAAATAGGCCCCTACCTTTGGGGAAAATTGTTATAATGCTCTGAAACAAACCAGCAAGAGTCAGCTGTATGTACAGCACAATCCTTTAATATGTGTCACGTCTCCCTTAAGGGACCACATGCTGACATTTTGGAATATTCACAAGTGTGGCTTTTTTATTCATGATGGTGCCCCCGCCCATAAGTCAAAAGGAGTGAAAAAGTTCCTCGAGGACAATAATATGAATGTTTTGGAGTGGCCAGGCAATTCCCCTGATCTAAATCCTATCGAGAATGCCTGTCATGTGATGAAAAATGAGATTGCAAAAGCTCGACCCACCAACATCACGGACCTGAAGGAGGCACTGAAGAAGCTTTAGATCAACATGGATATCTCCCTCTTCTCCACCCTCACCACTTCGATGCCAGGCGACTTCAGATGATGAATTGTTAATGTACAGATTTTTTTTGCGGCTGCTGTATCTTGAACTTATGCTAACCCTACTCTCTGCTGTCCCATTCTGAGGTTGTGTCTGACTGGAAATTGTCAGTTGGACACTACCCAGTGATCTGGATGGTTAAGAGGAAGGCGCTTCCATTAGTGTTTTGTGCTAGGGCAGCACACTACTCATGGAGGGGATGCCTAGTCCTGGCTATTTGAGCATTTTCTGGGTCGGGGTTTGCCATGCTACGAGTACGTTACAATTTATTCGGCGTATGTTACACTCCTATATAGGCTGCCTCCCAACCAGCAAACCAGGTGTTAAGATCTAATAGGGGCTCAATCGTTATATCAATACCTCGGTTCATCGGCCAATCACAGACAAGCCTGCCAGAACTGTGAAGCAATGTGGTTCACTGATAACACGAGTTTTGACAGATTTGTCTGGGCTGCTGGTCTCTCACGCTGCTCCGTGTCTGGTGCTTGCATTCTGTCTTTGACCACCGTGTTGTATGCTTGCTCTTACATTATTGTACATAGTGTAAATGTAGTACATACTGAAAATACCAACTTGCTTCTTTGGTGAAGGAAATACAAGTCATATATCCTCTGCTGTCTTTTGCTTCTTCTATTATTGGCTGTCACAACAAGATGTGCTGGCTATAAATACACTAGTGTTCGTAATATTGTTCCACCACCCAGGACAAGGTGCCATCACACAGGATCAGGTGCCACAACCCAGGACTAGGTACGACCACCTAGGACCAGGTGCCACTACCTAAGACTAGGTGCCACCACCTAGGGCCAGGTGCCACCACCTAGGACCAGGTGACACCACCCAGGGCCAGGTGCCACCTCCTTGGACTAGGTGCCATCACCCAGGACCAGGTGCCACCACCCAGGAACAGGTGCCACCACCCAAGACCAGATATTACCAACCACGACCAGGTGCCACAACCCAGGGAGAGGTGCCACCACCCACGACCAGATGCCCTCATCAAAGAAACAAGTGCCACCACCCAGGATCAGGTGCCACCACATAGGACCAGGTACCACCACCTAGGACCAGGTGCCACCACCCAGGAACAGTTGCCACCACCGAGAACCAGGTGCCACCACCCAGGACCAGGTGCCACCACCCACTAATAGGTACCACCACCCAAGACCAGGTACCACCACCTAGGAACAGGAGCCACCCCCAGGATTACGTTCCATAACCCAGGACCAGATACCACCATCCAGGACCAGATGCCACCACCCAGTATTAGGTGCCACCACCTAGGGCCAGGTGCCACCACCCAGGAATAGGTGCCACCACCCAGGACCAGGTGCCACCACCCACTACTTGGTGCCACCACCCAAGACCAGATACCACCACCTAGGAACAGGTGCCACCACCCAGGACCAGGTACTGCCACCGAGGACCAGGTGCCATCCCCAGGATTAGGCTCCATAACCAAGGACCGGGTACCACCACCCAGGACCGAGTGCCACCACCCAGGACCAGGTGCCACCATATAGGACCAGGTGCCACCACCCACTACTAGGTGCTACCACTCAGAACCAGGTGCTACCACCTAGAACCAGGTGCCACCACCCGAGACCAGGTACCACCACCTAGAAACAGGTGCCACCACCCAGAACCAGTGCCACCACCCAGGACCAGGCACCACCACCAAGGACCAAGTGCCACCACTCAGGACCAGATGCGTCCACCTAGGACCAGATGCCACTTCCCAAGACCAGGTGCAAACTCCCAGGACCAGATAAAACCACCTAGGAACAGGTGTCACCATCGAGAACAAGGTGCCACCACCCAGGATCAGGTGCCATCACCCAGGAACAGTTGCCACCACCCAGGACCAGGTTTCATCTCCCAGGACCAGGTGCCGCCACCCATGACCAGGCGCCGCCACCCAAGACCAGGTGCCACTACCCAGGACCAGGTGCCGCCACCTTGGACCAGGTGCCATCACCCAGGAACAGGTGCCACTACCCAGGACCAGGTTTCATCTCCCAGGACCAGGTGCCGCCACCCATGACCAGGCGCCGCCACCCAAGACCAGGTGCCGCCACCCAGGACCAGGTGCCGCCACCTTGGATCAGGTGCCATCACCCAGGAACAGGTGCCACCACCCAGGACCTGGTTCCACCACCCAGAACCAGGTGCCGCTACCCAGGATCAGGTGTAGCCACCCCTGACCAAGTGCCACCACCCAGGACCAGGTACCGCCACCCAGGACCAGGTGCCGCCACCCAGGACCAAGTGCCATCACCCAGGAACAGGTGTCACCACCCAGGACTAGGTTCCACCACCCAGTACCAGGTGCCGCCACCCAGGACTAAGTGCCACCACCCAGGACCAGTTTCCACCACCCATGACCAGGTGCCGCCACCCAGGACTAAGTGCCATCACCCAGGAACAGGTGCCGCCACCCAGGACCAGGTTCCACCACCCAGGTCCAGGTGCCACCACCCAGGACTAGGTGCCGCCACCCAGGAGCAGGTTCCACCACCAAAGACCTGGTACCACCACCTAGGAACAGGTGCCACCCCAGGATTACGTTCCATAACCCAGGACCAGATACCACCCAGGAATAGGTGCCACCACCCAGGACCAGGTGCCACCACCCACTACTAGGTGCCACCACCCAAGACCAGATACCACCACCTAAGAACAGGTGCCACCACCCAGGACCAGGTACTGCCACCGAGGACCAGGTGCCAGCCCCAGGATTAGGTTCCATAACCAAGGACCGGGTACCACCACCCAAGACCAAATGCCACCACCCAAGACCAGGTGCCACCACATAGGACCAGGTGCCACCACCCACTACTAGGTGCAACCAGTCATGACCAGGTGCTACCACCTAGAACCAGGTGCCACCACCCAAGACCAGGTACAACCACCTAGAAACAGGTGCCACCACCCAGAACCAGTGCCACAACCCAGGACCAGGCACCACCACACAGGACCAAGTACCACCACTCAGGACCAGATGCGTCCACCTAGGACCAGATTCCACTTCCCAAGACCAGGTGCAAACTCACAGGACCAGATAAAACCACCTGGGAACAGGTGCCACCATCGAGGACAAGGTGCTACCACCCAGGACCATGTGCCATAACCCAGGAACAGGTGCCACCACCCAGGGCCAGGTTTCATCTCCCAGGACCAGGTGCAGCCACCCAGGACCAGGCGCCGCCACCCAAGACCAGGTGCCACCACCCAGCACCAGGGGCCGCCACCCAGGACCAGGTGCCGCCACCTTGGACCAGGTGCCATCACCCAGGAACAGGTGCCACCACCCAGGACCTGGTTCCACCACCCAGAATCAGGTGCCACCACCCAGGACCAGGTGTAGCCACCCCTGACCAGGTGCCACCATCCAGGACCAGGTGCCGTCACCCAGGACCAAGTGCCATCACCCAGGAACAGGTGCCGCCACCCAGGACCAGGTTCCACCACCCAGGACCAGGTGCCGCCACTCAGGACCAAGTGCCATCACCCAGGAGCAGGCGCCGCCACCCAGGACCAGATTCCACCACCCAGGTCCAGGTGCCACCACCCAGGGCCAGGTGCCACCACCCAGGAGCAGGTTCTACCACCCAGGTCCAGGCACCACCACCCAGGACCAAGTACCACCACTCAAGACCAGATGCGTCCACCTAGGACCAGATGCCACTTCCCAAGACCAGGTGCAAACTCCCAGGACCAGATAAAACCACCTAGGAACAGGTGCCACCATCAAGGACAAGGTGCCACCACCCAGGACCAGGTGCCATCACCCAGGAACAAGTGCCACCACCCAGGACCAGATTTCATCTCCTAAGACTAGGTGCCGCCACCCAGGACCAGGCGCCGCCACCCAGGACCAGGTGCCGCCACCCTGGACCAGGTGCCATCACCCAGGAACAGGTGCCACCACCCAGGACCTGGTTCCACCACCCAGAACCAGGTGCCGCCACCCAGGACCAGGTGTAGCCACCCCTGACCAGGTGCCACCACCCAGGACCAGGTGCCGCCACCCAGAACCAGGTGCCGCCGCCCAGGACCAAGTGCCATCACCCAGGAACAGTTGCCACCACCCAGGACCAGGTGCCACCACCCAGGACCAGGTGCCGCCACCCAGGACCAGGTGCCGCCACCCTGGACCAGGTGCCATCACCCAGGAACAGGTGCCACAACCCAGGACCTGGTTCCACCACCCAGAACCAGGTGCCGCCACCCAGGACCAGGTGTAGCCACCCCTGACCAGGTGCCACCACCCAGGACCAGGTGCCGCCACCCAGAACCAGGTGCCGCCGCCCAGGACCAAGTGCCATCACCCAGGAACAGTTGCCACCACCCAGGACCAGGTTCCACCACCCAGGACCAGGTGCCACCACCCAGGACCAGGTGCCGCCACTCAGGACCAGGTTCCACCACCCAGGACCAGGTGCCACCACCCAGGACCAGGTGCCGCCACCCAGGACCAGGTGCCGCCTCCCAGGACCAGGTGCCGCCAGGTGCCGGAGCCAACAAACAATTCGCAACATTTTCCTCTCGTATTTTTTAAGGCCTTTATTCTCCTTCTCTCTCCCCTTCCTCTTTCCCACGGTTAAGATAAGATAAGATTTCGTTCGGATTTTTAACCCCGGAGGGTTAGCCACCCAGGATAACCCAAGAAAGTCAGTGCGTCATCGAGGACTGTCTAACTTATTTCCATTGGGGTCCTTAATCTTGTCCCCCAGGATGCGACCCACACCAGTCGACTAACACCCAGGTACCTATTTGCTGCTACGTGAACAGGACAGCAGGAGTAAGGAAACGTGTCGAAATGTTTCCACCCGCCGGTAATCGAACCCGGGCCCTCCGTGTGTGAAGCGGGAGCTTTAGCCACCAGGCCACCGGGCCAGACACAATGTGTCAAGACTGTGTGGAGAGTATTGGAGGGAAGTGGAGTGAGCAGAGAGAAGCAGTCAATAAATGGAGGGAGAAAGTAACAGTAAATAATGAAGGGAGGGAGAAAGAACCAATAAATAATGAAGGGAGGGAGAAATAAGTAATAAATAATGAAGGGAGGGAGAAAGAAGCAATAAATAATGAAGGGAGGGAGAAAGTAACAGTAAATAATGAAGGGAGGGAGAAAGAAGCAATAAATAATGAAGGGAGGGAGAAAGTAACAGTAAATAATGAAGGGAGGGAGAAAGAAACAGTAAATAATGAAGGGAGGGAGAAAGAAGCAATAAATAATGAAGGGAGGGAGAAAGAAGCAATAAATAATGAAGGGAGGGAGAAAGAAGCAATAAATAATGAAGGGAGGGAGAAAGAAGCAATAAATAATGAAGGGAGGGAGAAATAAGTAATAAATAATGAAGGGAGGGAGAAATAAGTAATAAATAATGAAGGGAGGGAGTACTCACCTAGTTGTACTCACCTAGTTGAGGTTGCAGGGGTCGAGTCCAAGCTCCTGGCCCCGCCTCTTCACTGGTCGCTACTAGGTCACTCTCCCTGAACCGTGAGCTTTATCATACCTCTGCTTAAAGCTATGTATGGATCCTGCCTCCACTACATCGCTTCCCAAACTATTCCACTTCCTGACTACTCTGTGGCTGAAGAAATACTTCCTAACATCCCTGTGATTCATCTGTGTCTTCAACTTCCAACTGTGTCCCCTTGTTGCTGTGTCCCATCTCTGGAACATCCTGTCTTTGTCCACCTTGTCAATTCCTCTCAGTATTTTGTATGTCGTTATCATGTCCCCCCTATCTCTCCTGTCCTCCAGTGTCGTCAGGTTGATTTCCCTTAACCTCTCCTCGTAGGACATACCTCTTAGCTCTGGGACTAGTCTTGTTGCAAACCTTTGCACTTTCTCTAGTTTCTTTACGTGCTTGGCTAGGTGTGGGTTCCAAACTGGTGCCGCATACTCCAATATGGGCCTAACGTACACGGTGTACAGGGTCCTGAACGATTCCTTATTAAGATGTCGGAATGCTGTTCTGAGGTTTGCTAGGCGCCCATATGCTGCAGCAGTTATTTGGTTGATGTGCGCTTCAGGAGATGTGCCTGGTGTTATACTCACCCCAAGATCTTTTTCCTTGAGTGAGGTTTGTAGTCTCTGGCCCCCTAGACTGTACTCCGTCTGCGGTCTTCTTTGCCCTTCCCCAATCTTCATGACTTTGCACTTGGTGGGGTTGAACTCCAGGAGCCAATTGCTGGACCAGGTCTGCAGCCTGTCCAGATCCCTTTGTAGTTCTGCCTGGTCTTCGATCGAATGAATTCTTCTCATCAACTTCACGTCATCTGCAAACAGGGACACTTCGGAGTCTATTCCTTCCGTCATGTCGTTCACAAATACCAGAAACAGCACTGGTCCTAGGACTGACCCCTGTGGGACCCCGCTGGTCACAGGTGCCCACTCTGACACCTCGCCACGTACCATGACTCGCTGCTGTCTTCCTGACAAGTATTCCCTGATCCATTGTAGTGCCTTCCCTGTTATCCCTGCTTGGTCCTCCAGTTTTTGCACTAATCTCTTGTGTGGAACTGTGTCAAACGCCTTCTTGCAGTCCAAGAAAATGCAATCCACCCACCCCTCTCTCTCTTGTCTTACTGCTGTCACCATGTCATAGAACTCCAGTAGGTTTGTGACACAGGATTTCCCGTCCCTGAAACCATGTTGGCTGCTGTTGATGAGATCATTCCTTTCTAGGTGTTCCACCACTCTTCTCCTGATAATCTTCTCCATGACTTTGCATACTATACATGTCAGTGACACTGGTCTGTAGTTTAGTGCTTCATGTCTGTCTCCTTTTTTAAAGATTGGGACTACATTTGCTGTCTTCCATGCCTCAGGCAATCTCCCTGTTTCGATAGATGTATTGAATATTGTTGTTAGGGGTACACATAGCGCCTCTGCTCCCTCTCTCAGGACCCATGGAGAGATGTTATCTGGCCCCATTGCCTTTGAGGTATCTAGCTCACTCAGAAGCCTCTTCACTTCTTCCTCGGTTGTGTGTACTGTGTCCAGCACTTGGTGGTGTGCCCCACCTCTCCGTCTTTCTGGAGCCCCTTCTGTCTCCTCTGTGAACACTTCTTTGAATCTCTTGTTGAGTTCCTCACATACTTCACGGTCATTTCTTGTTGTCTCTCCTCCTTCCTTCCTTAGCCTGATTACCTGGTCCTTGACTGTTGTTTTCCTCCTGATGTGGCTGTATAACAGCTTCGGGTCAGATTTGGCTTTCGCTGCTATGTCGTTTTCATATTGTCGTTGGGCCTCCCTTCTTATCTGTGCATATTCATTTCTGGCTCTACGACTGCTCTCCTTATTCTCCTGGGTCCTTTGCCTTCTATATTTCTTCCATTCCCTAGCACACTTGGTTTTTGCCTCCCTGCACCTTTGGGTGAACCATGGGCTCATCCTGGCTTTTTCATTATTCCTGTTACCCTTGGGTACAAACCTCTCCTCAGCCTCCTTGCACATTGTTGTTACATATTCCATCATCTCATTAACTGGCTTCCCTGCCAGTTCTCTGTCCCACTGAACCCCGTTCAGGAAGTTCCTCATTCCTGTGTAGTCCCCTTTCTTGTAGTTTGGCTTCATTCGCCCTGGCCTTCCTGCTTCCCCCTCCACTTGTAGCTCTACTGTGTATTCGAAGCTTAAAACCACATGATCGCTGGCCCCAAGGGGTCTTTCATATGTGATGTCCTCAATATCTGCACTACTCAAGGTGAATACTAGGTCCAGTCTTGCTGGTTCATCCTCTCCTCTCTCTCTTGTAGTGTCCCTTACGTGTTGGTACATGAAGTTTTCCAGTACCACCTCCATCATCTTAGCCCTCCATGTATCTTGGCCCCCATGTGGCTCCAAGTTCTCCCAATCGATTTCCTTGTGGTTAAAGTCACCCATGATCAGGAGCTTTGCCCTGCATGCATGAGCTCTTCTGGCCACTGCAGCCAGTGTGTCAACCATCGCTCTATTGCTCTCATCATACTCTTGCCTTGGCCTCCTGCTGTTCTGTGGTGGGTTATACATCACTGCAATTACCACTTTGGGACCTCCAGAGTGAAGCGTTCCCGCTATGTAATCGCTTGCTTCTCCGCTGTCTCCTCTCTCCAGCTCATCAAAATTCCATCGGTTTTTGATCAGCAGTGCCACTCCTCCACCCCCCCCTGTTCCCTCTGTCTTTCCTCAGGATCTGGTATCCCGTTGGAAAGATGGCATCTGTTATCATACCTGTAAGCTTGGTTTCTGTGAGAGCTATGATGTCCGGTGATGCCTCTTTGACTCTTTCGTGCCACTCCTCCCACTTATTTGTTATTCCATCAGCGTTTGTGTACCATACCTTCAGTTTCCTCTCCAACACTGTGGTTTGGGGGGCCTGTGAGGGTGGGAGACCTGGTAGCATACTGTGGGATTCTATAGCTGGGTGTTGGGTGGAAGCTGTGAGTATGGATTGTAGTTTGTGTTGGGATGGTGTGATAGGTTGTGGGGTTCTGAGGATGGTTCTGTGTGTGCTTGCCCTTGCTGCTCTGTCCTGCTCTGATTGACCTCTGCTGGTTCCGTCCTTGTCTCCTTTCCTAGCTCCTTTTGCTTTTTTGTCCTCTCCCTCAGCTGCTGTGTGTGTACTGTGTGTGCTTACCGTGGTTTCTCTTAGAGGATGTGTGTGTGTGTGTGTGTGTGTGTGTGTGTGTGTGTGTGTGTGTGTGTGTGGGTGTGTGTGTGTGTGTGTGTGTGTGTGTGTGTGTTTGTGTGCGTGTGTGTGTGTGTGTGTGTGTGTGTGTGTGTGTGTGTGTGTGTGTGTGTGTGTGTGTGTGTGTGTGTGTGTGTGTGTGTGTGTGTGTGTGTGTGTGTGTGTACTCACCTAATTGTACTCACCTAATTGTGGTTGCAGGGGTCGAGACTCAGCTCCTGGCCCCGCCTCTTCACTGATCGCTACTGGATCCTCTCTCTCTCTGCTTCCTGAGCTTTGTCATACCTCTTCTTAAAACTATGTATGGTTCCTGCCTCCACTACTTCACTTGCTAGGCTATTCCACTTGCTGACAACTCTATGACTGAAGAAATACTTCCTAACGTCCCTGTGACTCGTCTGAGTCTTCAGCTTCCAGTTGTGACCCCTTGTCCCTGTGTCCCCTCTCTGGAACATCCTATCTCTGTCCACCTTGTCTATTCCCCGCAGTATCTTGTATGTCGTTATCATGTCTCCCCTGACCCTTCTGTCCTCCAGTGTCGTCAGTCCGATTTCCCTTAACCTTTCCTCGTACGACATTCCCTTGAGCTCTGGGACTAGCCTTGTTGCAAACCTTTGTACTTTCTCTAACTTCTTGACGTGCTTGACCAGGTGTGGGTTCCAGACTGGTGCTGCATACTCCAGTATGGGCCTAACATACACAGTGTACAGTGTCTTGAACGATTCCTTATTAAGGTATCGGAACGCTATTCTCAGGTTTGCCAGGCGCCCGTATGCTGCAGCAGTTATTTGGTTGATGTGTGCCTCCGGTGATGTGCTCGGTGTTATGGTCACCCCAAGGTCTTTCTCCCTGAGTGAGGTCTGTAGTCTTTGTCCACCTAGCCTATACTCTGTCTGCGGTCTTCTTTGCCCCTCCCCAATCTTCATGACTTTGCATTTGGCTGGATTGAATTCGAGAAGCCAGTTGCTGGACCACATGTCCAGCCTGTCCAGGTCTCTTTGCAGTCCTGCCTCATCCTCATCCGATTTAATTCTTCTCATCAACTTCACATCATCTGCGAACAGGGACACTTCAGAGTCTATTCCTTCCATCATGTCGTTCACATATATCAAAAATAGCACTGGTCCTAGAACTGACCCCTGTGGGACCCCGCTCGTAACAGGCGCCCACTGTGATACCTCTTCACGTACCATGACTCGTTGCTGCCTCCCTGTCAGGTATTCCCTTATCCATTGCAGTGCCCTCCCTTTATATGCGCCTGATCCTCCAGCTTCTGCACTAATCTCTTGTGGGGAACTGTGTCAAAGGCCTTCCTGCAGTCTAGGAAAACGCAATCTACCCACCCCTCTCTCTCGTGTCTTACTTCTGTTACCTTGTCATAAAACTCCAGGAGGTTTGTGACACAAGATTTGCCTTCCATGAACCCATGCTGGTTTTCATTATTTCTCAGGTAGTTGCAACGTTTCAAGGGATGTGTTGAAGATTCTGGTCAGGGGCACGCACAGCATCTCTGCTCCTTCTCTTAGGACCCATGGGGAGATGTTGTCCGGTCCCATCGCCTTTTAGTTATCAATGTCACTTAGCAGATTCTGCACCTTCTCCTCAGTTGTTCGTATGTCCTCCAACACTTGTTGGTATATTCCCTCTTGATGTTCCCTTCTGTGATGTCTTCCCACAGCCCTTCGTGTCTCTACTATGAAAACTTCCTTAAATCTCCTGTTTAGCTCCTCACATACCTCCTGATCATTTCTTGTGAGTTCGCCACCTTCTGTCCTCAATCTGATCACCTGGTCTTTGACTGTTGTCTTCCTCCTGATGC
>NW_027200949.1:0-15387 GCF_038502225.1 Cherax quadricarinatus
ACCAGGTATTTTATGGTTAGAATTTGTAGTATAAACAGATACATTTTTATTTTCCTCAAGTTTTCCATATCTGAGTAACTGAAATTTCTCCTCAGTGAACTTCATATTGCTATGAGTGGCACATTTGATGATTTGGTTTATGTCCGCCTGGAGTTTTGTGGTGTCTTCGATGGAGGTCACTGCCATGGAAATCTGGGTGTCATCCACAAAGGAAGACTCTGAGCTATAACTTACATTTTTGTCTATGCCAAATATGAGGATGAGGAAAAGAATGGGAGCGAGTACTGTGCCTTGTGGAACAGAACTTTTCACCATAGCTGCCTGGGACTTTATTCTGTTTACTATTACTCTTTGTGTTCTGTTTGTTAGGAAGTTATAGATCTATCTACTATCCTTTCCTGTTATTCCTTCATCATATATTTTGTGTGCTATTACACCATGGTCACTTGTCAAAGGCTTTCACAAAGTCTGTGTATATATCTGTATTTTGTTCGTCATCTAGAGGATCCAGAACCTTTTCATAGTGGTCCAATAGTTGGGACAGACACGAGCTCTAAACCCATGTTTCCCTGGGTTATGTAACTGATGGGTTTGTATGATGTGGGACATTAGCGCTATCAGTCTGTAGTTCTTTGATATTGCCTTACTGCCCCCTCTGGGGAGTGGGGCTGTGTCTCTTCCTTTTAGCAGCTGCAAGATGACTCCTGTGTCCATGTTCCCTCTCCATTGGATGCTAAAAGCGCATGATAGGGTCTTCTTGCAGTTATTGATGAACACTGAGTTCCATGAGCCAGGGTCTAGGGGAGAGTGCCTTTTCGAAGTCATTTGGCATCAGGATAATATCAGATAGGTTAGAGTCTACCAAATTCTGTGTCTTATAAAAAATTCATTTAGGTCTTCAACTCTCAGTCATACTGAGTCATGCTGGGGCTTGAGTAGGTCTCTCATTTCCTTGCTGTTATCTGTGTAGGACCCATTTCGTTTAAGTAGGTGCTCAATGATGGATGTTCTCGACATTGATTTGGCATAACAAAAGAATATTTTGGGTTTCTTGCAATTTCGGTTTTGGCTTTTAGTTCTTCCTCTATATCTTGACTCCTGTAAGATTCCTTTTGCTTAAATTTGATGTTTTCTATTTCTCTGACCAGTGTCTCTATACATATTACAGATATGTTGACCTCATTTATCCGTTCTATTAGTCTTTGCCATTGCCTGTATAGTGAGTGCCTTTCTCTTTCTAGTTTACATCTCCTTTTCCTTAAAGGTGGCCTGGTGGCTAAAGCTCCTGCTTCACACACGGAGGGCCTGGGTTCGATTCCTGGTGGGTGGAAACATTGCAACACGTTTCCTTACACCTGTTGTCCTGTTCACCTAGCAGCAAATAGGTACCTGGGTGTAAGTCGACTGGTATGGGTCGCATCCTGGGGGACAAGATTGAGGACCCCAATGGAAATAAGTTAGACAGTCCTCGATGACGCACTGACTTTCTTGGGTTATCCTGGGTGGCTAACCCTCCAGGGTTAGATATCCGAGCAAAATCTTATCTTAACCCATAAACGGTCCAAGCAGATCTACATTCACACGTGTAGCGCTACAAAAGTAGATCAAAGTTTTTTTACATATTTTCAAATATAACAAAAAAAAAAAGTAGATCAAAGTTTTTTTTACACATTTTCAAATGTAGAAAAATAAAAAGATCTACTTTTTTTTTTCATACTTTCAAATGTTGAAAAAACGTAGACATACGTTTGGACCGTTGACGGGTTAAAGGAAATATAAAACTTAATAATTGTTAAGAACAATTGTAAATATTATGCTAAGAATATTATAAATTATAAATATTTAGTATTCTTGCAGTCATTTGTGATCATTTTTATCAATTATTTATATAGGATTTTTTGTAAAAGTTTGAAGGATTTTCTTATTGTCACTTATTCTTTTTTCAAATATTTTTGATAGATTTAATTATAAGTATTTACTGATCTATGTAGAATCTTAATAACATTTTCAGATGAGGATATTTATCCTATTATTTCAGTTTTAACAAAATTTTCAGCCAATTTACTTGACTTTCATTCATCCTATACTTTTTTTATGGTTTCCAAATTAATCATATGAGAATTATATCAAAAGATCTTAGAAATTCAGTTAGGTTAAATCTAATTTGTCATGGAAACACAACTCCTTGAATGAAAATTACTACCTTGGTAAAATAAAAGTAATATTAATATAGTCAAACTCAGGTAAAGGAAAATTAAAAAATTTAATGAATTTAATAAAAAATATGAAAACAAAATGTGTGTGACCCTCCTGGGTTTATCACTTTTTTTTGTATTATAATAATACCTCTTCAAAGGGGGCTCCTTGGCATGGTGAAGAGGCTCTTTGTCTGAGGAATTAGACCTTTTGGTCTCCTTCCTCAGACCGAACCTAATTACCCCCCCAATCTCTGCTAACCTATCCCACCCTCCCTTTTTCCCTTTCTTCTTCCTCCTCATCCTTTCCCTATTCCCATCCTCTTTTCAGTCTTTGGAATTTTTCCCACAGGGGAAAGGGGGGAGGGTACCGGGGTCCATTCCATTCCATTGAGGTCCTTGGCAGTGGTGTAGTTTGCCGTGGAATCTGGATCACCTGGGAATGTAACGGTCCTCTCTGGTCTCCCAGGGGTGACTTCGGGTGCTTTTTGGGTGATGGGTGTATCTCTGGAGGCTGCCTTTTGGATTCCAGGGAGTGGTGGCTAAAGGGGGTATGCTTTGTGGCAGGTGGCTGGCTGCCCTCTCTTTTATCCACCTGGTGGCTTGGTGGATGTGAGGTTGCTATCCTGAACTGCTGGTTTACTAGCATGAAGGGTAGGGTATGGCATGGGTTCCATGCCGCATCTGCACTGCTTGCGTGCTGAGGTTCTCTTGGGCACAGACAGGGATTTACAGCCATTTTTTACTTCCTTTGAGCTATTCTATGTTCCCCCCTTCTGACCAACAGGATTTCCAGATGTGGCGATTGATAAATTAGACACATGTGCAGCACTTGGGTATCTTTATTGAGGAAACGTTTCGCCACACAGTGGCTTCATCAGTCCATACATAGGAGAAACTTGAAGAACAGGAGGAGAATTAGGTAATCAGTCCCTCAACCTTGAGTCGATGTGTTCAGTCCATCAATCTTGAATAGAATACGGCATATCAGCGGAGAAGCAGCTTATAAACCGTATGGCAGGAGAGGTGCAGCAGTCATAGGTCGCGTCACATTTGTTCAATGTGGAAGTAGGTCGTGCCCAAGAATTAGGCAAGCGAAGAATTCCTAAGTATTAAGATCCCAAGAAGTTGCAGTGTCTTGACAGATTTGTAGATGAATGGTTCAGAGAACCGACATGTTGATAAATTAGACACATGTGCAACTCTTGGGTATCTTTATTGAGGAAACGTTTCGTCACACAGTGGCTTCATCAGTCCATACGTAAGAGAAACTTGAAGAGCAGGAGGAGAATGAGGTAATCAGTCCCTCAACCTTGAGTCGATGTGTTCAGTCCATCAATCTTGAATAGAATACGGCATATCAGCGGAGAAGCAGCTTATAAACCGTATGGCAGGAGAGGTGCAGCAGTCATAGGTCGCGTCACATTTGTTCAATGTGGAAGTAGGTCGTGCCCAAGAATTAGGCAAGCGAAGAATTCCTAAGTATTAAGATCCCAAGAAGTTACAGTGTCTGGCAGATTTGTAGATGAATGGTTCAGAGAACCGACATGTTGATAAATTAGAAACATGTGCGACTCTTGGGTATCTTTATGGGGATCTTAATACTTAGGAATTCTTCGCTTGCCTAATTCTTGGGCACGACCTACTTCCACATTGAACAAATGTGATGCGACCTATGACTGCTGCACCTCTGTATGTATAATGTTCGCCAAGACCGTAGTCCTGGCACAGGTCTCAATCTTGCGATGACCCGTCTCTGGCTCCTGAGGGAGAAAGGTTTCTACAATGATGCGACATATGCTGTTCAAGCACTCTTCTGGTAAGTTCAACTGGTGCATCTCATAAGCGACAACACCGTATGTACTCCTAACTATGGACACTAGCGAGGAGGAGGATATGTCGTTATCACAGGCAACAGCTTGTCTGGTTCGTTGACTCCATGGTACACTAGTGTGGCCGCAGTCATCTCTGGTTCCTAGGTAAGACACATATGCAACAGTTAGGTATCTTTATTTCGAAACGTTTCGCCTACACAGTAGGCTTCTTCAGTCGAGTACAGAAAAGTTGATAGAAGCAGAAGATACTAGAAGACGATGTAAGACACTGTTTCATACCAACACAAGGGTATCTTGGTACAGACCTACAATCAACTTCGACAACCTCTACTAGTGAGAACGGCTGGATTTGAGAGGGACCTTTCCTAGTGACCTACGTCTCACCTCCTGGCGCTATATAAGGCTCCATCCTGTCACTTCATCTCCATATTGTTTCATACCATGGAACAATGCTCTTCTCCAGACTGAGGGACTGACCACCTCAAAACTTTAAGGGTGATGGACTGATTACATCGTCTTCAAGTATCTTCTGCTTCTATCAACTTTTCTGTACTCGACTGAAGAAGCCTACTGTGTAGGCGAAACGTTTCGAAATAAAGATACCTAACTGTTGCATATATGTCTTACCTAACAACCTGTCGGTATTTTATACCATTTTAATGTTCAATCTCTGGTTCCTCTTCGGGAGGGAATATCACTCCTAGTTGCCTGCGGAGTGTCTCAGTAACTTCACACTCCAGAAGATAGTGTGTTAGGGGCCGCTGGACAACGTGCTGACAGTACTGGCACATCTCCTCCTCAGCCTTGTCTACCATCATCTTGGCTGTGGGAAAGCCCAAACGAAGCCGATGGATGGCGGTACACTGCGCTCTGGACCAGCTTCTATCATATGGAGGGGGTTCTCCCTGAGTCGCTGCTCGGTACCACTGTTGAGATGGGGTATCACCTAAGACCTCCCCCATAAGTTTCATGGCTCTGGCAGCCACCAGTTTGGTCTGTCGTAGGCTGATTGGGACAGTAATCCCAACATGTGGATAGTCTGTTGCTGCCTTGGCTGCATCATCTGCCGCCTCATTTCCCCGGATGCCAGCATGGCTGGGGATCCAGTTCAATGTCGATCTGTTACCCTGAACTTCTAAGGCTGTCATTATGCTCAGGATCGATGTGATGAGGTGAACATTGTCCTGTGGTTGAGGATGGGAGAGGGCATTGATTGCAGACGTGGAATCAACATGTATGACAGGTCGGAGTCGATGTCGTAGGGCATGTGACAATGCCTGCTGAATCGCCACCAGCTCAGCTTGAAGGATCGTGCAGTGGTCAGGGAGTCGCCAGCCTTGTGTGTGACCATTGTGGTACAGTCCAGCTGCTGCTCTCTTCCTGTCAGGGTCGACAGAACCATCTGTGAAATACACTGCACATGTGCCTCCCTCTGCCAGTGCCATGCTTGTCTCAGCATGATTGCTGAGGGTGTCTTGACTGCAGAGACGCTTAGAGATGGGTAGCTGCATGATGTAAACATCGGCTGGTCTGGGCGCCAGGGAGGTGGTGGATGGTACCCAGCAACAGGAAGGTCACAACTCTTCTCAAGGAGTAGTTGTATAGGCAGCAGCTTCCGCCCAGCAGCACAAAACGAACGAATCCAGGAGTAGTCCGTGAAGAGTGTGGGATCTTGTGTCATGGTTGTCAATATCCGTCTCCTTAGTGGGGTACCTTGCTGCCTGTGCAGAATCGTGGCCACTTTGCAGGCGTTTATGTATCTTACTCTGTCAGCCAAGGAAGGAAGCCGGGCCTCAGATCTGAGACATACTGTGTTGGTCCAGATGGGGGCCCCAAGCATAGTTCTTATCGCCTGATTTTGTACGACCTCCACTCTTTGCCTGCTCTGCGGGAAGAGATGAGCTAACGCCGGTGCACCGTAGTCAATGAGCGAGCGTATAGCTTGTATATAGTACAAGCGAAGTACATCTTTGCTTGCCCCTGCACGGTGCCTCGTCATGGCTCTCATGGCGTTGAGTCTGAGTAGAGCACGTGACCTGACATACTCGGCCTGTTTCTGAAAGGTCAGCTTTTTATCAATGTAGATTCCCAAGTACAGGTAGGAGCCTGTCCACTCAAGTTCTATATCCTGAATACGTAATCTATTCACAGGATCTGGTCCCTTGAACATCATTGCAAGAGATTTCTCGGCCGAGATCTTGAGGCCTAGTTCCTTGCAAGACTGCGTAATTAGGTCCAAAGCTCTCTGAGCCTGTCGTTCTAAATTGCCTTTCCCATTCACTACGAGTGCAAGATCATCAGCATAGCTGAGGAGCTGTGTACCACTATGAAAGGGAAGGCTCACAAGTTCCTGCATAAGGATGTTAAACAGGGTAGGACTGAGCACACCTCCTTGTGGCGTACCGTTTTCCAGGGATTTAAAGGAAGAGTAGTGTCCCTGAAAGCTGACACAGGCCTGCCTGCCCCTAAGGTAGGACTCTATCCAGGCCAGGAGGCGTCCTTTGATTCCCTTCCGAGCTAGTATTGCCAGAATTGCTGTGGGGCTGGCTAGCTCAAATGCCTTTTCAAGGTCGAGGTAGACGACAATACTAGGTTTTTTGTTACTGTCAGCAATCTGGCTTAGTAGAGTGGTTATGCACTCTGCTGTACCCACTCCTTTGGTGAAGCCAAATATGTGATGATGAGAGGGTCCAAGTTTCCATAGGAGGCGGTTTAACACCATCCTCTCAGCAGTCTTGGCTAAGCAGCTGGTCAGCGATATGGGTCTCATACTGCCTGGGTCCTTGGGCTTTGGAATTGGTACGATGGTAGCTTTCTTCCAAGCTGCTGGGAGTGTCCTGGCCCTCCACGACTTGTTAATGACGTCTAGTATGGCCTCCCATCCACTCTGCCCAGCCCGTGCAATCATGGAGTATGTAACACCATCGATGCCCGGGGCAGTGTCACCTGTGTTCTTAATGGCACGTCGGAGTTCCAAGTCCGTGAGGTCTTCATCAGTCACATCTTCCGACTCACATGCAGCTTGTATCGTTAGCTGGCGCTGTGGCAGAAGATCCGTCTGTATATTCCGGATGTCCTGTGGGAGCTGAGTGGATGCTCCCCTGGAAGTGAAAAGCTCCACTAGTTTCTCAGCTTCCTGGGATGGGTTCGGGTGTGCTGGTGGCCTCGGCTTGCTCTTGCCATTTGCTATGTTGAGTTTGCCCCATATCTCAGATAAGGTGGTGTGATGCCCGAATGTTGAGCACCACTCCAGCCATTTCTCAGTTTTTACTCTGAGAGAGACTCTGCGGGCATGCTGCACAATGGCTCTCAGAGTATTCCTGTTCTCTGCCGTAGGGTTACGCCTGTATAGCTTCCTAAAAGAGTTGATGCGGTGGTTCTGCTCCCGCACCTCGTCGTTGTAGAACCACCAGTCTCTTTTGTGAGTGCGTCCTGCGGACTTCTTTGGAATTGCGCACTCTGCTGCCTGGATGAGAACAGTGATTAGCTCCTGTTCAGCTGTATCACAGTCTTCAGATAGAGAGTATGTGGACCACCAGTCATGAAGATAATCCTGGAACACCTTCCAGTTGGCCCTCTTTACGTCCCATCTAGGAGGCAGCACAACTGTGGGAGGCCTGTTGATGTTGAAGGTGGTGATCACTGCAAAGTGGTCACTGACAAGGTGAGGATGAGTTTCCCATGTGGCTCCTGCTGCGAGTTGTCTTGACCCGAAGGTAAGGTCGAGGCAGCCACCCAACAGGTGTGTGGGGTCTCCATTGTTTAGCAACTTTACCTCTGGAATATCGTGTAGGAGCATTGCTATGTGTCTGCCAGCAGCATTGGTTGCTGAGTGAGAGTGCAGCATTGGGTGATGTGCGTTGAAATCTCCACCCACAATAATACACTCAGTGCGTGCTAGTGCGAGGAGCTCTGCAATGTCAAGGGTGTGTCTTGGGTTCTTGTAGATGTTATAGATGGTAATGGGCGCCCCAGGTATGTGCACAAGGATGGCCTGTACCTCGACATCCTCCCCACAGTCCACAGGGTTGGCTATAACCTCGTGAGGTATTGTATTGGATACAAATACAGCTGTGCCTCTGCAGTGAACGCCCGGGTCCGTGTGCCGAAAATACCCAGCAAAACCGGGTAGTCTTGGGCACATAGTCGGGACAGTCAGAGTTTCTTGTAGCAAGACGATATCAACCCGATCCCGAATTACTGCCTCCAGCAAGAGGTGCTGTTTGCCCCTCAGGCCCTGAATGTTCCACTGTAGGACCTTGAGGGTGTGATTTGGTACCGAGGTTATTCCATCGCTGTTGTTTCCTGAGCTGGAGACTGAGTCCTGCCCGCTCTGAGAACCTGCAAATTCATGGCATCCACTGTCTCCTCTTCGGTCAGAAAGCACACTCTCAGGAGCGTACTGACCATCTGCCGGAATGCGCTCTGTTGTTCCGTGGAGTTGATTGTGTTGCAAATAAGATCTGTGAACACCTTGATGAGTGCTACGAGATCCTCCCTGGTGAGGGCCTGCTTTGGAGTTGGGTTCGAAAGAGTGGATATTATCTGGGTTGTTGTGGTCTGTAGGGACTGCTGAGGGTTGGATTTCTTTATTGTATGCACCGTGGTCTGTTGCTGTATACCAGGTTGGGTAGCCGGGATCTGCTGGTGAGGTGCCAGTTGAGTCTGCAAAGTGCCTGTGCCGGGTAAGGAGTGCCTGCGTTGTCGTGCTATGGCCGGTGGGGGCTCGTTTAGTGCCGCCTGCTGATCGCATTGACCAGATGCACCCTGTTGACGCCTCCTGTTCCTCTTGTTTCTGTTTCTTCGTTGAGGTAGGGGTGCAGGAGGTTCTTGACCTTGACGCCTGGTTGAGGCTTCTAGGGTTGGGAATTCCTGGGCATTGACTTGGGTTAGCTGCTGAGAGATCTGCGGTATGGCAGGGTTCTCTGCACCCATCGTTTGCTGAGAGTGATGATCCGTCGTAGCCTGTTGCCGAGTTTTTGGCGTCTTCCAGACTTCTTGAATTCTGGCGAGCCTCTCGGGGCATCGAGGATTCCAGGCATGGTGTTTCTGCCTGCAGTTCGGGCATTGTGGAGTGGGTGGCGATGCATTTTTCAGCTTGGTGATGCATTCCTCGGTAGGGTGGTGCTGGCTGCAGACACCGCAGATTACTCTGTTTGGACAGAGTGCACCCAGGTGTCCATAACGCTGACACTTGAAACAGCGAACTGGTTCTGCTGTGAAGGTCCTGACATCGTACCTGCCCCAAGAACCGAGGTCCAGCTGGGATGGCAGTGGTCCTACATGCTGAATGAGGACCTGTCGGGTTGGTGCATTGCCTGCCGTCTTTGCCTTGAGACGTTGAGCTGACACCACACTGGGGTGAGCTGCTACTGCCTCGATGGGCATCATCAGCGGGTATCGCATCACTACACCCTTGGTGATCTTCTGCCGAGAGTCCAGTTCCTCCAGGGTGAATGAGCGATCTGTCTCCATGACTCTCTTCAAGGTGGTATACATTTCCTTGTTGAGAGGAGTCAATATTGGTTCTCCCCTCAAGTTGAACCATATCTTGAACTTCAGGTTGTGTCGTGATTCCAGGTATGAAACAACCCCATAGTGGGTTCTGTGGTCCCCGTAAGACTTCACCTTGAATTTGCCAGGTCGGTTGAGCTGGTTTGCCTGCTCCTTGGACGGATGGCGCTTCTTCTTGTTGTCCACAGTGTTCCATCCCTCTTGGTTTTCGGGGGGTGGGGTGTTTATTTCCGCACCTGTTTCTATTGTCGCTGGCTCCATGGTTGGGACTGTCAGATCTGCTACAATGTGAGCAGGATCTTCCTCTTCCTCTCGCAACTTCTTCGCTAGAATTTCGCCCCACATTTCCAAATCTGAGTCCTCCGTCGTGTTCATGGAGCATCGTGACCTCTTCTTTTCGGCAGAAGCCATGTGCCTATCTTGTGATAAGGTAGTGAACTCCGTGAACTGAGAGTGTGTCAATGGATTGTCGTAATACGATTGTCTGTCCCCTATGAGGTCATTTATATGTATTCCTTCCTGCGTATAATTCCCGACTACCTGGACAAAATCTCCAGCTTCACCATTACTGTCTCCCAGGACAGCATCTCCAGCTTCCCCATTACTGTCTCCCAGGACAGCATCTCCAGCTTCACCACCACTGTCTCCCAGGACAGTACCTCCAGCTTCACCATTAGTCTCCCAGGACAGCACCTCCAGCTTCACCATTACTGTCTCCCAGGACAGCACCTCCAGCTTCCCCATTACTGTCTCCCAGGACAGCATTATCAGCCCCCCATTTACTGACTACCAGGACATCATCTCCAGCCTCACAGTTTCTGACTACATGGCCAGTATCAAGGGCAGTACCATTCAGCCCAGACTTTTTATGTTCCCATCTGTTGTAGAAAGCTTCCAGGTTTTCTATGAAAGCAGCTTTGATGTTGACCTCTTTTAATACCCTTGTGATTTTAGTCCACAGATTTATCTCATTTGGGCATACCCAAAAACACTTCCCTGTTTTAATACTGCTTGTAGCTAGTTCTTGGATATCTGCACAAGGGGCGTGACACCAATTTCCACAAAAATGACAATTTATGCATGTGGAAGACCGTTTGTTTGACTGACCACAGACTACACACAGCTTCATAATGATTTGAATCGTTGATTTACTGCAATTCTACTAGCAACCTCTTGAATATTCTATTAATAACCTGCTAGGTAGTGCACAACGAAACCGTTTGAAACCAGTCCAGGGTTCGGACCAGTCAAGGGTTCGGACCAGTCAAGGGTTCGGACCAGTCAAGGGTTCGGACCAGTCTATCTGATCTGATCAGTGGGTCACTTATTTAAACCATACTGGTCGGTGATTTGAGCTAACACGTGAAGGATCTACTGGAAATTATCTACCCGAGTAATATGTGATTTGATTGATACAAAAGTATAACTTGCGTGTTGAAGAGCCGGTGACTGCTGGCACTCCTACAATGACGAACGGTCGACCTCCACACTTGTTTATCAATCGCTGTATCTAGCTTCTCTATTTTTTTTCTCCGTCTCCACCACAATAAATGCTATATTATCACTATAGTTGACTGGTGCAAATTTTGGAGGAAGGACGCTTTTTCTGTAGTAATAATTGCTTCTCGTTGTGTATATTGCGACCGCTGGTAACTACAGGTTATATGAAATTCACAGTATACGTCTGGTATTTCAAGAAAAAAGAAACTAATGAAAGTCACTCCACTCCACTAAGTACCATTATAATACTGGTTAGATGCTACTACAACACTGTATTCTGCTATTCACTGGTATCACTAGATTATATGCGAGTACACTAGCAGGCCAGGAAGATTATTAAAAACAGCTGACCTGTGGTAAGTTTCTGGCGACTTCTGGCACCTGCCTCTATAGGCTTATCACTTCATTTACAAATTCACCTGTTTTCAAATGACACTTTAGCCTTTATCATCAATATACTAGGGAGCCACTGTAGTATACACTATACACTATGTATACTCAATGTTATCAGGAAGACTTTCCTCTGACACAAAGTTCAATTATTTTTTTTTTCACACGGGACACAGGCCTATGATTCCCCTCTGGCAGTAAACTCTGCTAGGTATTGTACACTAATTCTCCTTTTTTGACTCAGTATATAATGTTTTCCGCCCAAGATTGGTTCCAGGCCTGGTGGCTAAAGCTCCCGCTTCACACACAGAGGGCCTGGGTTCGATTCCTGGCGGGTGGAAACATTGCGACACGTTTCTTTATACCTGTTGTCCTGTTCACCTAGCAGCAAATAGGTACCTGGGTGCTAGTCGACTGGTGTGGGTCGCATCCTGGGGGACAAGATTAAGGACCACAATGGAAATAAGTTAGACAGTCCTCGATGACGCACTGACTTTCTTGGGTTATCCTGGGTGGCTAACCCTCTGGGGTTAGAAATCCGAGCGAAATCTTATCTTAAAGGAAATATAAAACTTAATAATTGTTAAGAACAATTGTAAATATTATGCTAAGAATATTATAAATTATAAATGTTTAGTATTCTTGCAGTCATTTGTGATAATTTTTATCAATTATTTATATAGGATTTTTTGTAAAAGTTTCAAGGATTTTCTTATTGTCACTTATTCTTTTTTCAAATATTTTTGATAGATTTAATTATAAGTATTTACTGATCTATGTAGAATCTTAATAACATTTACAGATGAGGATATTTATCCTATTATTTCAGTTTTAACAAAATTTTCAGCCAATTTACTTGACTTTCATTCATCCTATACTTTTTTATGGTTTCCAAATTAATCATATGAGAATTATATCAAAAGATCTTAGAAATTCAGTTAGGTTAAATCTAATTTGTCATGGAAACACAACTCCTTGAATGAAAATTACTACCTTGGTAAAATAAAAGTAATATTAATATAGTCAAACTCAGGTAAAGGAAAATTAAAAAATTGAAGGTATTTAATAAAAAATATGAAAACAAAATGTGTGTGACCCTCATGGGTTTATCACTTTTTTGTATTATAATAATACCTCTTCAAAGGGGGCTCCTTGGCATGGTGAAGAGGCTCTTGGTCTGAGGAATTAGACCGTTTGGTCTCCTTCCTCAGAGTGAACCTAATTACCCCCCCAATCTCTGCTAAGCTATCCCACCCTCCCTTTTTCCCTTTCCTCTTCCTCCTCATCCCTCCCCTATTCCCATCCTCTTTTCACTCTTTGGAATTTTTCCCACAGTTCCTAGGTAGGGGGAAGGGTACCGGGGTCCATTCCATTCCATTGAGGTCCTTGGCAGTGGTGTAGTTTGCCGTGGAATCTGGATCACCTGGGAATGTAAAGGTCCTCTCTGGTCCCCCAGGGTGGCTTTGGGTGCTTTTCGGGTGATGGGTGTATCTCTGGAGGCTGCCTTTTGGATTCCATGGGGTGGTGGCTAAAGGAGGTATGCTTTGTGGCAGGTGGCTGGCTGCCCTCTCTTTTATCCACCTGGTGGCTTGGTGGATGTGAGGTTGCTATCCTGGATTGCTGGTTTACTAGCATGAAGGGTAGGGTATGGCATGGGTTCCATGCTGCATCTGCACTACTTGCATGCTGAGGTCCTCTTGGGCACAGAGGGGGATTTACAACCCTTTTTTACTTCCTGTGAGCTATTCTTCCATGTTCCGCCCTCTTGTCCAACAGGATTTCCAGATGTGGCAATTACATTCTGGAACAACTGGAACTCAAAGACCTCCTCATCCTCAAAGTAGACACTTACGTTCTCCCTTCCTGCAGGCGGAGACGTTACCCTTGCAATGTAGCTCACTTAAATTTTGACTGTGGTGAGCTTCTGTCCTCTCTATATATAGCAGCTCACCATTTACAAGTTTGCAAAGATGATCCTTACACCACAGCAGTGTAGAAATTGCTGATGTTTAGGTCATACAGCAAAATATTGCAGATCCATTGCCGTATGCCCATTATGTGGTGCAGACGACCATTCTAGTCCATCTTGTGGTCTCCCTCTTGCCTTAATTGTCATGAGGATCACAAATCATACTCTCGCCAATTATTATTATTATTACAATCAAGGGGGAAGCGCTAAACCCGAAGGATTATACAGCGCCTGGGGAGGGATGTGGAAGGCATTCAGGCTTAATTTGGGGAACTGGAGCACAGATCCAATTCCCTAAATCAAGAGCCCCTCACCAACATCAAGGAACCTTCCTTGAGGGGTCGCCAGTGCCAAGTTTACTTAAATGAACATGAAATCTGTTGTCTCAAAGAAGCAGAAGGCCTCCCATGTGCTATGGCAGTCTTTCATCTACACCTCCAAGGAACACTCCCCAGTATTTCTTATTCTCAAGTTGCTAAATGCATCCCCTCCTCTGGGGTCCCAACTTAAGCCTTCTCTGTGGTCAACCCTTCCACAGTTACCACTCTAACTCTTTTGCTGTTCTGGACACTGAGGTCCATACCTCAGCACCTCCTTCTATTCTCACCTCTTTCTCTTCTCACTCACAAGTTTCTGTGTCTACAAGACCACGTATAACACCTACTCCCCATCGCCCCTCTCCTTCTATGAAGTCCAAACCATCCCTATTGGTCAAATCTCCTTTCACCCCTCCTTCCCTTTTGCACTCTGCTTATTTTTCCTTCCCAGTTTCTGTACCTGGTTCTTCACCTCTAACTGGCTCTGTTACGAGTGTGGAGGTTCATCCACCTCATATGGCACCTCACTCTGTCCCCTCCCAAGTTTCTTCCTCTTCTGCCCCCTCCCAGGTCACTTCCTCTCCCAATGCCCCCTCCCAAACTTCCCAAGTTCCCTCTACTCTTTCATCCCCACCAACTTTGGTACAGTCCATTGTTTCCCTGATCTTTGCTCACCCTCCTCCTTCCACCTCCATTATTGTACCACATATAACATCCTTATCCTAAGAAACACTTGAAGCCAGCTCAGAATATATTGAGAGGACAAAACCATTGATAGACACTGATCCACCTCCTGTTCCTCCTCTTCCCTCTTCTCCATCTGAGCAGCTCCTTTCTTCACAACGTCCCTATCCTTCGCTGTTTAAAAGCCTTCTGCTACCTCCATATTCAGACTTTTCTAAAACTATTAGTCTGTAGATACCTCAACCTTCCGCTTTCTTGTATCTTTCTCTTCACAAATCATGGCTTATTTACAGTGGAATATCCATGGCCTCAGAGGAATCCATTGTGAGATCCAGGTGTTTACCTGGAGAGAGTTCTGGGGGTCAATGCCCCCGCAGCCCGATCTGTGACCAGGCCTCCTGGTGGATCAGAGCCTGGTCAACCAGGCTGTTACTGCTGGCTGCATGCAAACCAATGTACGAGCCACAGCCCGGCTGGTCAGGAACCGACTTTAGGTGCTTGTCCAGTACCAGCTTGAAGACTGCCAGGGGTCTGTTGGTGTTGCTCCCAATTTTCCTCTGTTTGTTTACAAGAACCCAAATCACACTTCACTCTTATCCATCCCATCTTGGGCTATGATTTATTATATTCACCAGATCCTTATCCTGATGGAACCTTTAATGAAAGTGCATTTCTTATATGCACCAGTATTCCGTATCATCAGCTCTGTTCATACTTTGTCGCATTACACTGCACCCCGTATCTACTTGAATAAGTGGTATACAGTCTGTTCTTTGTATCTCCTCCTGGAGCCTTATCTATCCCTGATGTTGCATTTCTGGTTTCTTCCTAACTGGCACATTTCTGCTCCTTGGCGACTTTAATGCTCACCATTTCCTGGGAGGGGGGTCTCACTGTGACTCTTGTGGAATTCAGTAAGAGGCTTTTCTCACTTCTTTTCCCCTCCATGTTTTAAATACTGGTTCTCCAACCCATTTTATTTT
>NW_027200950.1:0-15384 GCF_038502225.1 Cherax quadricarinatus
AACATCATCCCTTCAAGCGTCACTTGGTTACGTTACGTGGACGACGTCCTCGTAATAACTCCCAAACGTTTTGATGTACAGAATCTTCAGGCAAGGCTCAACGCAGTTGAACCGGCGATCCAGTTTACACTAGAAGAAGAGTCCTCATTCGACGTCCTCATTCACAAAGTAGACAACAACCTAAGATTTCAAGTTTATCGGAAACCTACCAATAAAAATGATCTCTCACACTTCTATTCCAGTCAAGATACCAAGACCAAAAGAGGCATCATCATCGGGTTTTTCCTAAGAGCATACCGAATTTGTAGTCATGAGTTTCTTGACGAGGAATGTACATATATTCACCAAACATTCACTGAGTTACATTTTCCTTCCTTTTTCTTCAAAGACTGCATGAAAAGAGATCTTCAGATCATTAATTCTCCATGCACCAACACCACTCCCAACAAAGTTATAATTCTTCCCAACAGCTGGGATGCACTGAACGTTTCTAAAGTACTTTCACAAGCTAACACCAGAGTCGCCAATTTTCTAGCACTTCAATAAAGGGTCTAACCAGGACAAAATCAAAGCACCACGAACCAGTCAATGCAGGAGTTTACACTATACCCTGTGGAGGCTGTGACAAGATCTACGTAGGTGAAACAGCAAGAAACCTCGACACCCGCCTCAATGAACACATTTACTCCTGTAGGAACGATAACTTGAACAACGCCTGTGTAGAACACCGAGGTTCCACCAATCATCTCATGAAATTCAGGGACGCCCAAATAGTGATCAAAGAAACTAATTTCCGCAGACGCAAGTGCCTCGAATCAGCACTGATCGCTGTTTCGAATACAATTAAACAAAACAACGGCAGCTTCACCATCTCTGAAGTCTTAGCAAGAATCCTTCTGAAAACAGTAAACCCTGCCATCATATAGTCTCTCCTGTTATTCTACACAAAGCACATTACAGAGAGTGAACACTGAAACAGACTGCCTCTATCCAGTCTGTAACTGTCCAACCTATTTTTATGTTACCCAAGTAATAGCTTTTATATCCTTTTACACTTGTCCGAATTAATTGCTCTACCATATTGTATTACTACTACTTCTACAACTTATGTCACTACTACTACTACTACTACTACTACTACTACCACTAGTATTGCACCTCACTCTGAGCCTATATATACCCTATGTGTCCATGTATAGTTTGTAATGGCTTGATAAAGCTCCTGGAGAGCGAAACGTTGCCACAATAAAATGTCACATTAGTTGCACTTGTGTCCTTTTACATTACAGGACTCGCATCAATGGTTTCAAGGTCGAAAAATTCAGATTCAGGAAGGATATAGGAAAGCACTGGTTCTGTAATAGTGTTGTGGATGAGTGGAACAAACTCCCGAGTTCAGTTATTCAGGCTAAAACGTTGTGTAGTTTTAAAAATAGGTTAGATAAATACATGAGTAAATGTGGGTTGGTGTGAGTTTGGCCTGACTAGCTTGTGCTACTAGGTCTGACCTGACTAGGTGGGTCATTGGGCTAATCTGTGGGGGATGGAAATGGACCTGCTCCGCATGTTGAAGTGTTCTTTCTTATGTTCTTATGTTCTTATGAGTGGGTGTGGGTGAGTGTGAGTTGGACCTCACTAGCTGGTGCTACTGAGTCTGAAGCCGTGTTCCTTCCTTGAGTGTGAGTTTGACCTCACTAGCTGGTGCTACTGAGTCTGAAGCCGTGTTCCTTCCTTAAGTGGATATGACCTCATTGGGTTGGCCATTGGTCTAAGTCGGGGGTTGACATGGACCTGCCCCACATGGGCCAGTAGGCCTGCTGCAGTGTTCCATTTTTCTTATGTTCTTATATTCTTAACTATCACCCTCTTCCACTGTCATCTAACTATCATCCTCTTCCACTGTTATCCAACTATCACCCTCTTCAACTGTCATCCAACTATCACCCTCTTCCACTGTCATCCAACTATCACCCTCTTCCACTGTCATCCAACTATCACCCTCTTCCACTGTCATCCAACTATCACCCTCTTCCACTGTCATGCAACTATCTCCCTCTTCCACTGTCATCAAACTATCACCCTCTTCCACTGTCATCCAACTATCACCCTCTTCCACTGTCATCCAACTATCACCCTCTTCCACTGTCATCCAACTATCACCCTCTTCCACTGTCATCCAACTATCACCCTCTTCCACTGTCAGGCAACTATCTCCCTCTTCCACTGTCATGCAACTATCTCCCTCTTCCACTGTCATCCAACTATCTCCCTTTTCACCTGTTATCCAACTATCTCCCTCTTCCACTGTCATCCAACTATCACCCTCTTCCACTGTCATCCAACTATCACCCTCTTCCACTGTCATGCAACTATCACCCTCTTCCACTGTCATGCAACTATCTCCCTCTTCCACTGTCATGCAACTATCTCCCTCTTGCACTGTCATCCAACTATCTCCCTCTTCAACTGTCATCCAACTATCACCCTCTTCCACTGTCATCCAACTATCACACTCTTCCACTGTCATGCATCTATCACCCTCTTCCACTGTCATGCAACTGTCACTCTCTTCCACTGTCATCCAACTATCACCCTCTTCCACTGTCATGCAACTGTCACTCTCTTCCACTGTCATCCAACTATCACCCTCTTCCACTGTCATCCAACTATCACCCTCTTCCACTGTCATCAAACTATCACCCTCTTCCACTGTCATGCAACTATCTCCCTCTTCCACTGTCATGCAACTATCTCCCTCTTCCACTGTCATCCAACTATTTCCCTCTTCAGCTGTCATCCAACTATCACCCTCTTCCACTGTCATCCAACTATCACCCTCTTCCACTGTCATGCAACTATCTCCCTCTTCCACTGTCAAGCAACTATCTCCCTCTTCCACTGTCATCCAACTATCTCCCTCTTCAACTTTCATCCAACTATCACCCTCTTCCACTGTCATGCAACTATCACCCTCTTAAACTGTCATCCAACTATCTCCCTCTTCAACTTTCATCCAACTATCACCCTCTTCCACTGTCATCCAACTATCTCCCTCTTCCACTGTCAAGCAACTATCTCCCTCTTCCACTGTCATCCAACTATCACCCTCTTCCACTGTCATGCAACTATCTCCCTCTTCCACTGTCATGCAACTGTCTCCCTCTTCCACTGTCATCCAACTATTTCCCTCTTCCACTGTCATCCAACTATCACCCTCTTCCACTGTCATCCAACTATCACCCTCTTCCACTGTCATGCAACTATCTCCCTCTTCCACTGTGAAGCAACTATCTCCCTCTTCCACTGACATCCAACTATCACCCTCTTCCACTGTCATCCAACTGTCACCCTCTTCCACTGTCATCCAACTATCTTTCTCTTCCACTGTCATCCAACTATCACCCTCTTCCACTGTCATCCAACTATCTTTCTCTTCCACTGTCATCCAACTATCACCCTCTTCCACTGTCATCCAACTATCTTTCTCTTCCACTGTCATCCAACTATCACCCTCTTCCACTGTCATGCAACTATCACCCTCTTCCACTGTCATCCAACTATCACCCTCTTCCACTGTCATCCAACTATCACCCTCTTCCACTGTCATCCAACTGACACCCACTTCCACTGTCATCCAACTATCACCCTCTTCCACTGTCGTGCAATAATCAGTGTTTCCCACTATCATCTTCTCCCACTGTCATTCACGTCTTTCTCTTCCGTCAGGTAACAGCATCAGCCTCTGGTGTCTGGTTCGATGCGAGAAAATGAACAGGTGGACTAAGTTCCAGCTGATCTTCGTCTTCAGCATCTTACTGACAATCTCCTCAGTTATTCTTCCCTCCATCACCGTCATCAACTACATCAACGACTTCTGCAAGTTCTCCTTAGCCAAGAATTTTACTAATTTTATTGGCATCTGTAATTACTTTTTTTTTCTGCTTGAGAGAATGAACTTCACTGTCATCGCTGTTTTCAGGTTAGTTGCTAACAAATGTCACACTGCTGTTTGATTTACTGCAAACATCAGCTGTGATTGTCTTTATATCTTGATATTTGCTGCAATAAGATCACAGTAAACACGCAATATCACAATATGCAAAACAATCACTCTGGAATGAATAGTAAACTTCCAATCGTTTTCGTGATTTCTCACATTATCAAGGAACAGTTCCCGAATAATGTGAGAAACCACGAAATCGCTTAGAAATTTAAGTTCACTATTCTTTTCACAGTAGTTTTATTGTATCTTGATATTTCTAAGCTGACGTCTCTTCCCAGCACTATATACTTGACTTCTTTGACATCCCTGTCTATAAATCATCATCAGGCTTCCATGGAATACGAAATTATAGGGGCAGGCCGTAAAATTAAGGCCTAAACATCCGACTTCTTGATATCAAAATTGGATAATTAGCCTTAATAAAAATGAAGCAGAGTATGAGGGTGTAAACTCCATGTTTACAAGATCATTTCTCAATGTTCCTCCAGATCTTTAACTTTCCTCAAGGTTCCATGTTTACAAGATCATTTCTCAATGTTCCTCCAGATCTTTAACTTTCCTCAAGGTTCCATGTTTACAAGATCATTTCTCAATGTTCCTCCAGATCTTTAACTTTCCTCAAGGTTCCATGTTTACAAGATCATTTCTCAATGTTCCTCCAGATCTTTAACTTTCCTCAAGGTTCCTCACGAAGGTCGCTCCTGAAATTATTTACAATGACTTAAAATAATGTTTTTAATAATAATAATAATAATATTTGTTGCATTAAACTTTGAACAGTAAAACATAAAACAGATGCAGAGTGATGACATAATATATTTATAGACTAAAGATAATTAATCTAGGGAAAACACATTGGAGTAATCTCAGAAAATAAAAACCTCAACAAGCTACAATTTTCCCTCTATTAATATATTTCAAATATTAAACTCCTGTTACAATAATTCTGGATATGTTTCAACACAATATTAATATAATGATGGTTTACTAATATTATACTAATGATTCAGTCACAACACTTGAGTTACACAGCTGTATACATACTAGGTATAAGAGACACAAGTATTTATGTATATTGAACAAAACTATCGTAGCCGAATCTGTCCGTTGATTCACTGCCCAAATACACTTATATTCCACGAGGAAAGCGGTAGCAAAGGTGAACAGCATCACTGATGCCAGTTATTTGAGGATGAAGGCAGGTGTCTACGGAAGAATTAGGAACAGCTGACAGAAAATCCCTGGAATGACTCGCTCTCACTGCCAGAACTTCAGCTTTGTCTTTCCCTTGACACATTCTCCAGCATTGTTAAGGCTAATTCTCCACTACTGTGATATCTCACTTGTGTAGTTGTTAGGAGGGAAAGTGTCTGGCTGAGTAGCCTTTAACAGCTTCCCAGTTACTAAATAAGTTTAAAAAATTTTTAAACTATAGATAAAATATTTAATTTTGGTATGATGCTTTTTGTTTGTAAACATCTGCAATAGACTATAATAAATGATCACAGGAATGAGAAGTGTTAATGGATTAATTACACATTCAATTGCCGATATTTCGGCAGTTTATCTTAAAGTCAATTGAACTTTATTCCGTATAAACACAATCAGCTGGAATTCACAATTTGAGAATTATATACGCAGAACAATACTCATTGTCTTTACCATAAAAAATATCATTTTATGTTATGAATTGTTCCTCAGGTGTCTGGCGGTGTGGCGCCCTCACTTGTTTCAACAGTTATCCAAGATGGCGGTCATGGTGGGTGTGGAGGCTGCTGTCTGCTTATATGCTGTTGTATTTTGTCTGGCAGGTCTCTTATTGGTAGGTTGTGCAGAGACAGTCTTATTTTTTTTAATATTCTAGGCTGCTACTATGTTGTGGTATTTTATTTTTTAATGTAAGTGAGAAACACCATCACTATCTACAAACAAAAATGAACATTGATAACACATACTTTTAATAATATTCAACACATCATTAGTGCTAAGAACATGAATTGCGCGACTGTTCATGAGCCTTAAACAGCAATTATCTGACTGTATTTCTTTGTGTGAGCCGGGTTAGTGATTTGTTTTCTGTTTGGATATCAAAACTTCATTCAGTTGAGTGCAGCGATGCCAGTGTCCACACAGTCTCTCTTCCCCTGACTCTATACTAACTCTGTGTATTTATTTCATGAGGTACTACCGTCCTGCCAAGTGAGTGTAAAACGGAATCCTATAATTGTTTAACATTATGGTAGGATTTTCTGTTTCATAAACATGCTAGACTTCAGGTACATCTTGTTAGTTCTACTTACACTAAGGTCACTCTACACATGCATGTACAAGAATATACATACACACTCTTCTGGGTTGTCCTCTATTTTCTTACTAGTTCTTCTTCTTCTTTATTTCCCTCTTATCTCTATGTGGAATTGGAACAGAATTCTTCCTCAAAAAGTCGTAAGTGTTGTAAGACGTGAGTAAAATACCAGGAGCAAGGGGCTAGTAACCCCTTCTCCTGGTATATGGACGATTTGTTGAAAGGAGTAGTCACCTCACCTAGTTGTACTCACCTAGTTGAGGTTGGAGGGGTCGAGTTCTAGCTCCTGTGTGTGTGTGTGTGTGTGTGTGTGTGTGTGTGTGTGTGTGTGTGTGTGTGTGTGTGTGTGTGTGTGTGTGTGTGTGTGTGTGTGTGTGTGTGTGTGTGTGTGTGTGTGTGTGTGTGTGTGTGTGTGTGTGTGTGTGTGTGTGTGTATGTGTGTGTGTATGTGTATAACACTGTACCCACGAAAGAGTGGTATTGATCAATAACAACACTGCAACTAGCCAAGGAGTTGAAACCATGCTGCTTTGGCCCACCTCATGGTGAGCGATAGACAGATGACGATCTAGTCCATGGGACCACACAATTCTCAAGAATGACGCATCCAGCCAAGCTGGATGCGTCATTCTTGAGAGAACATACTGTGGTGTGGATGCCTCTGTGCTAATTTCATTCTACTCCCTGTTTGGTGTACTAGGCCAACGAGCAGTGTTTTATATTATTGTACCCACGAACGAGTGGTATTGATCAAAAACAACTCTGCGACTAGCCAAGGAGTCGATCCCAAGCTGCTTTGGCCCACCTCATGGTGAGCGAAAGACAGATGATGCTCTAGTCCACGGGACCCACGATAGCCCAGTATGCAGCAAGCATTTCCCATCTGGGTGGCCACATGAGGAGCTGGAACATGAAAGTGGCTGCCCTTGGGTCCCTGGTGGTGTCGATGAGTCTGGAACCCGGCTTTTTTTAAGGAAACGTGTGGCATTTTTTCCCCATGATCCCAAGGTCTCTGATCCCACTGGGACAAATTGTTACTATTGGCTTATGTCCCTGTACTTGGCAATCTTGTACTCCTCCCTGTGATCAACAGCTCCTCCCAGTCGCTCGACAGTGTGATGGATGCAGGTGTCAGCCAGCATCGACACACAGGTATAATCCCATGCTAAGAGTCTGCCATTCTTTCAAGGACAGATGGTGATCCCGTCAGGACAGTTTGGTGGGTTGTGAGTATTGTTGGCTGCTAGTGCTTGGGGCTCTCTCTCAGCTGGGCAAAATGCTGTAGCAAGGCTTCTCTTTGTGATGTCGTTGACTTCACTGTGCCTTACATGAAAGCCCATGGTTTTCATACAGTTAAGACCATGTAGACCACATTGGTCGATTTGCACATCGCCGCAAATTCACGCATATTCCGTGTGAATTGGGACAGCAAGGCGGAGAGCAACTGCAATACGGAGAGTCCTATAATCGAGGTGTGTCCCCATTGCCGAAATGGGAACTGTTTGGAGGAAGTCCCGGAGTGAAGTGCACTCACAGCATGGAGACAGGTGGTATTCATGTCTGATATTACATCTCTAAGCATGTTGGCAAGCACCTTTTCAGCGACGGGGACATCCCAACTTGACTGTTTGTAGGCCAGGGCTGCAGTAGGTTTTGGTGCTGGAGCAGCAAGAGTCTCCCATTCAGTGATGGCACTGGCATAGCTAGGGTCCTGTATTCCTACTGAGTCACTGAGGCTGTCCAGAAGAATTTGTCTAATTAACTCGTTTAATGCTTTGGAAGAGGATAGGAAAGATGGTAGGGCAATTTGGGAGGATTTGCGCACACCCAGCCCCCCAAGCCTGACCGGAAGTGAGGTTTGCAACCACTGTTCCTCATCGAGGGAAAGATTCAATACACTCTCTAGCATAGTCTTAAGGAGAGAGTCATATTCCTTCAGTTTCGGACTGCTGAAGGCTGGGGAGCATCTCAGGAAGTAGGTAAGTTTTGGGAATGACTGGCACCTGGTGAGTAGGTAGAAGGCATCACGTGTATCGATGTCTTTCATGCTGCCTTCCATCATCCGGTGGTCTGAAATTTTTTTTTCTAGGATCAGATCGATGGCATCGGACCCAAGAGGAGCACCAAGGAGAGTGCTATTGGTTGGATCAATGACTCGTGCTCCTGGTAAAACAGGACTAATATTCTGGATCATCTGTTGATTGGTAGAAACTATTTCGAATACATAGTTGAGATACAAGTAGAGAGGGTAACAGGAGTGGGATGGGAAAAGCCAAACTATAAAAGGGGTAACTACACAGGTATGAAGAATTTCCTGCAGGAGGTTTAATGAGACAGAGAATTGGCAGGAAAGTCAGTAAATGAATTAATGGAATACGTAACAACAAAATGCAGGGAGGCAGAAGAGAGGTTTGTTCTCAAGGGACTAGTCGAAGAGCCAGAAACGAGTATGCACAGATAAGGAGGGAGGCCCAGCGACAGTACGAAAACGACATAGCATCAAAAGCCAAGTCTGACCCGAAACTGCTGTATAACCACATTAGGAGGAAGACAACAGTCAAAGACCAGGTGATCAGGCTGAGTAAAGAAGGTGGGGAACTCAACAGAAGCGATCAAGAGATTTAAGGAAGTATTTACAGTGGAGACAGGAAGGCCTCTGGCAGGACAGAACAGAGGGAGACGCAAACAAGAAATATACCAACAAGTGTTGGATGACATACACACCACTAAGGAGGAGGTGAAGAAGCTGCTAAGGGATTTTGATACCTCAAAGGCAATGGAACCAGACATCTCCCCGTGGGTCTTTAGAGGGGGAGAAGAAATGATGTGTGTGCCACTAACCACAATCTTCAATGCATCCCTTGAAACTGGGCAACTACCTGAGGCATGGAAGACGGCAAATGTAGCACACATATTTAAAAAAGGAGACAAAAAAAAGAGGCACTAAACTATAGACCTGTGTCACTGACGTGTCTAGTATGCAAAGTCATGGAGAAGATTATCAGGAGGAGAATGGTAGACCACCTGGAATGGAACAGAAGTATAAATGCCAACCAGCACGGATTGAAGGCAAATCCTGTGTCACAAACCTGCTGGAGTTTTATGATAAATTAACAGAAGTAAGACACGAAAGAGGGGGGGGTTGATTGCATCTTCTTGGACTGCAGGAAGGCCTTCGACACAGTTCCTCATAGGAGATTGGTGCAAAAGCTAGGGGATCAGGCACGAATAACAGGAAGGGCACTGCAATAGATCAGAGAATACCTGACAGGGAGGCAATTACGAGTCATGGTACTAGATGAGGTATCACATTGGGCACCTGTGACGAGCGGTGTCCCACAGGAGTCGGTCCTAGGACCAGTGCTATTTCTGGTATGTTTGAATGACATGATGGAAGGGTTAGATTCAGAAGTGTCCCTGTTCGCAGATGATGTGAAGTTAATGAGGAAAATTAAATCAGGTGAGGATCAGGTAGGACTTTAAAGATACCAGGACAGGCTGGACACTTAGTCCAGCAACTGGCTTCTCGAATTTAACCCCACCAAATGCAAAGTCATGAAGATCGGGGAAGGGCAAAGAAGACCGCAGACAGAGTATAGGCTAGGTGGCCAAAGACTGAAAACCTTGCTCAAGGAGAAAGATCTTGGGGTGAGTATAACACCGGTACGTCTCTGGAAGCACACATCAACCAGATAACTGCTGCAGCATATGGGCGCCTGGCAAACCTGAGAATAGCGTTCCGATACCTTTGTAAGGAATCGTTCAAGACACTGTACACCGTGTACGTCAGGCCCATACTTGAGTATGCAACACTTGTTTGGAACCCACACTTGATCAAGCACGTCAAGAAATTAGAGAAAGCGCAAAGGTTTGCGACAAGGTTAGTTCCAGAGCTAAGAGGAATGTCCTACGAAGAAAGGTTAAGGGAAATCGACCTGACGACACTGGAGGACAGGAGGATAAGGGGAGACATGATAACGACATACAAAATATTGCGTTGAATAGACAAGGTGGACAGAGACAGGATGTTTCAGAGAGGGGACACAGAAACATGGGGTCACAATTGGAAGTTGAAGACCCAGATGAGAGGGATTTTAGGAAGTATTTCTTCAGTCATATAGTAGTCAGGAAGTGGAATAGCCTAGCAAGTGAGGCAGTGGTGGCAGGAACCATATTTAGCTTCAAGATGAGGTATGATAATGCTTGTGGAGCAGGGAGGGTGAAGACCTAGTAGCACTCAGTGAAGAGGCGGGGCCCGGAGCTGTGTCTCGACCCCTGCAAGAGTACAGGTACGAAGGGAGGCCCAATGATAATATGAATATGATATAGCAGCAAAAGTCAAATCTGGTCCAAAGCTGTTGTACAGCCACACGAGAAGGAAAACAACAATCATGGACCAAGTAATCAGGCTAAGGAAGGAAAGAGGAGAGATCACAAGAAACGACCGCGAAGTACATGAGGAAGTCAACATGAGATTCAAAGAAGTTTTCACAGAGGAGACAGAAGGGGCTCCAGAAAGAGGGAGAGGTGGTGTTCACCACCAAGTGTTGGACACAATACATACAACCGAGGAAGAAGTGAAGAGGGTTCTGAGTGAGCTAGACACCCTCCATGGGTCCTGAGAGAAGGTGCAGAGGCACTATGTGTACCCCTAACAACAATATTCAACACATCTATCGAAACAGGGAGAAGACAGGGAGACAGCAAATGTAGTCCCAATTTTTTAAAAAAAGAGATAGACAAGAAGCACTAAACTATAGACCAGTCACTAACATGTATAGTATGCAAAATCATGGAGAAGATTATCAGGAGAAGAGTGGTGCAACAACTAGAATGAAATGAGGTTATGAACAACAGCCAACACGGTTTCAGGGAAGGAAAATCCTGTGTCACAAACTTGCTGGGGTTCTATGACAGGGTGACAGAAGTAAGACAAGGTGTGGGTAGATTGCATTTTCTTGGACTGTAAGAAGGCGTTTGACACAGTTCCACTCAAGAGATTAGTGTAAAAACTGGAGGACAAGGCAGGGATAGCAGGGAAGGCACTACAATGGATTAGAGAATACCAGTCAGGAAGACAGTAGCGAGTCATGGTACGCAGCGAGGTGTGAGAATGGGATTTGAACAGGTAAAGGGGGAGGCCCAACGACAATACAAAAATGACATAGCAGTTAAAAACAAGTGTGACTCAAAGCTGTTGTATAGTCACATCAGGAGGAAAACAACAGTCAAGGGCCAGATAATCAGGCTAAGGAAAAGAGGCAAGATCACAAGAGATGACCGAAACAGAAAGAACTCTTGAAACATGGAGGAGAGGGGTACACCACCAAGTGCTAGACACAATACAAAGAACAGAGTAATATGTGAGGAGGCCGCTAGGTGAATTAGATACCTCAAAGGCGATGGGGCGGGATAATATCCCTCGGTGGGTCCTGAGAGAAGGGACAGAGGTGCTCTGTATACCATTTACAAAAATCTTCAAATGTAGTCCCAATTTTTTAAAGACGGGACAGACCAGTATCACTAACATGTACAGTATGCAAAGTCAATGAGAAGATTATCAGGAGAAGAGTCTTGGAGCACCTAGAAAGGAATGAGCTAATGAAAAATAACCAGCATAGATTCAGGGACCGGAAATCCTGTGTCACAAACCTACTGGAGTTCTTTGACAAGGTGACAGCAGTAACAAGAGAAAGTGGTAGGTAGACTGCATTTTCAAGGTATGTGATGAGGCGTCAGAGTGGGCATATGTGCCGAGCTGGGTTCCACAGAGGACAGTCCTAGGGCTGGTGCTGTTTCCAGTTTATGTGAATGACATGACAGAAGGAACAGACTCAGAAGTGTCTCTGTTTGCAAACGATATCAAGTTAGTGAGGAGAATTCAATCGCAGGAGGACCAGGCAGGACTACAAATAGATCTGGACAAGCTACAGACCTGATCCAGCAAATGGCTCCTGGAGTTCAACCCCATCACGTGCAAAGTCAAGAACATTAGGGATGGGCAAAGAAGACTGCAGAGAGAATACAGTCTAGAGGGCCAAAGACTATAAATCTTTTTCAAGGAAACGGATCTTTGGGAGTGTACAACACAGAACACATCTCCTGAGGTGCATATCATCCAAATAACTGCTGTGGCATATGGGCAACTAGCAAACCTAAGGATAACATTCCAACATCCCAGTTAGGAGTCTTTCAGCACTCTGTACACCGTGTACATCAGGCTCATATTGGAGTTTGTAGCACCAGTTTGCAACCCACACCTAGCCAAGCACGTCAACCTCTGCTCTTTCAGCAGAGGTTTGCAACGAGACTAGTCCCGGAGTTTTGGGGCATGACCTGACGAGACTGGAGGACAGGAGGGACAGTGAGGACAAATAAAATACTGGGAAGAATCGATAAGGTGGAATCGACAGGTTTCAAAAATGGAGACTCAGATGTAAAGTAAAAGGGCACAAGTGAAATTAATATGACATTTTAGTGCGGCAACGTTTCGCTCTCCAGGAGCTTTATCACGCTGGCTTGATAAAGCTCCTGCAGAGTGAAACGTTGTCACTATAAAATGTCACATTAGTTGCACTTGTGTCCTTTTACTTTACATATTGTCGGTAATTCTTCCAACATTAATACAAGACTCAGATGAGTCACAGTGATGTTAGGAAGTATTTCTGCAGTCACAGTTGTCTGGAAGATAAATTGTCTGGAAAGGGAGGTAGTGGAGGCAGGATCCATACATAGCTTTAAGAAGATGTATTATAAAGCTCATGGAGCAGGGAGTGAGCTTGTACCGACCAGTGAAGGAGCAGGGAGAGGAGCTATGAATCGACCTCTGCAACCACATTTAGGTGATTACAAAGACACACACTCACACACACACAATCAAAGATGGCAGGATGAAAAACAGGAGATTTAAAACAGCATCATAGAAATAGGCGAGGAGGATATGATAGATAGTAAATTTTCAAAGAATAGGGGGTACATTATAGGGAGAAGTCTGTCGGTCAAGTTGATTTTCAAGTTAGAAGTGGTGCAAAACTTGGATCCTGCAAGAGAAACCACGACTGAAGGAATCGACAACATACAAAAGGGTGTTCCTATACCGAGACAGAACAAGAACAGAATGACAGCAGCTGAGGGAGAGGACACAGAAGCGAAAGGGGCTAGAAAGAAATACAAGGTTAGAGTCAGCAGCAGACAATCAGTGCAGGGCAGAGCAACAAGTGCAAGCACACACAGAACCACCCCCAGAACCCAACAGTCAAGCACATTGTCCCATCACACACCACAGTCTACACATACGGCCCCCAACACACACTATGCTGTAGAATCCCACAGCACACTGTTAGGTCCCCACCCTCACAGACCACCAGAACACAGTGTTGGAGAGGAAACTGAAGGTATGATACGCTAATGCTGATGGAATAACGAATAAGTGGGAGGATTGACACGTAAGAGTCAAATAAGGCATCATCGGACATCACAGCTATCATAGAAACCAAGCTCACAAGAATGATAACAGATGCCATCTTTCTAACGGGATATCAGATCCTGAGGAAAGACAGAGAAAAACAGAGGGGGTGGAGGAGTGGTACTGCTCATCACAAACCGATGGGATTTTGATAAGCTGGAGAGAGGAGACATAGGAGAAGCAAGAGACTTCATAATATGAACACTTCAGTCTGGAGGTTCCAAGGTGGTAATTGCATGATGTATAACCCACCAAAGAACAGCAGGAGGCCAAGGCAAGAGTATGATGAGAGTAACATAGTGATGGTTGACACACTGGCCGAAGTGGCCAGAAGGGCTCATTCGAGCTGGGCAAAGCTGCTGATTATGGGTGACTTCACCCACAATGAAATCGACTGGGAGAATCTAGAGCTACATGGGGGCCCAGAAACGTGGAAGGCTAAGATGATGGAGGTGGTACTGAAAAACCTCACATACCAACATGTATGGGACACTACGATGAACCAGCAAGACTGGAACTTGTGTACTGAAGATGCTGAGAACATCACATATGAAAGACCCATCGGGGCCAGTGATCATGTGATTCTGAGCTTCTAATACATAATAGAATTACAAGTGGATAGGGAGGCAGGAATTGCAGGACAAATGAAGTCAAACTACGAGAGATGGTACTACACAGGCATGAAGAATTTCCTGCACAGAGTTCAGTGGGACAGAGAACTGGCAGTAAACTAGATGACGGAATATTACCCAAGGGTTATAGAAATAACGAAAAAGCCAGGATGACCCCTTGGTTCACTGCAAGGTGTAGAGAGGCCAAAACTAAGTGTGGAAGAAGTATAGGAGGCAAAGGACCCAGGAGAATAAGAAGAGCAGTCGAAGAGCCTGAAATGAATATGCACAGGTAAGAAGGGAGGGCCAACGACAATGCGAAAATGACTTAGGAGCAAAACCCAAATCTGATCCGGAGCTGTTGTATAGCCACTTCAGGAGGAAACCAGCAATCAAGGACCAGGTAATCATGCAGAGAAAGGAAGGAGGGAAGATCACATAGAGGACCGCAGACAGACTACAAGCAAGGGGGGCCAAAGACTGCAAGCCTCACTCAGGCAAGAGGATCTTGGAGTGAGTATAATACCAAGCACAGCAGGGATAGGCGAGACATGATAACGACATATAAAATACTGCGATGAATTAACAAAGTGGACAAAGACAGGATATTGCAGAGATGGGACATGGCAACAATGAGTTACAATTTGAAGTTGAAGATTTACATAAGTTATAAGGATGCCTTAGAGTTGTCAGGAAGTGGAGTAGTCTGGAAAGCGATGTATTGCAGGCAGGATCCATACATAGCTTTAGGAAGAGATATGATAAAGCTCGTTGAGCAAGGAGAGAGTGACTTAGTAGCGACAAGTGAAGAGGCAGGGCCAGGAGCTATATGTCGTCTCCTGCAACAACAATTAGGTAAGTGAGTTCACACACATACACATACACACACACACACACACACACACACACACACATACACATACACACACACACACACACACATACACACACACACATACGGACATGTACACACACACACACACACACAAACACACACACA
>NW_027200951.1:0-15362 GCF_038502225.1 Cherax quadricarinatus
CCATTGGCTAGTGTTTTTGGTTTGTCTCTTCAAACAGGTGCGGTGTCTGATGTGTGGAGGATGGCTGGTGTGGTTCCTATTTTTAAAACAGGGGACGGGTCGTTGCCGTCGGGTTGCCGCCCAATGGGCCTGACCTCAATTGTGGGCAGGTTACTGGAGTCGATTGTAGCTCAAATTATGGGAAGCCATCTCGATGAGCATGGCTTGATTGGTGATACTCAGCGTGGATTCACAAGAGGCCGGTCTTGTCTGACTAGTTTGTTGGCTTTCTTCAGTGAAGCTTTTGGGGCTGTTGACCACGATAGGGAATTTGATGTTATTTACTTAGATTTTGGTGGGGCATTTGATGGAGTTCCGCACCGGGGACTGTTGGGAGGGGGCGGCTCGTGGCATTGGGGGAGGGGTGCTCTCGTGGATCGAATCATGGCTCACGGACGGGAAGCGGAGAGTGTCCATGGGTGGGGTTGGGTCCGGGTGGGGATCGGTAACGGGTGGCGTTCCGCGGGGATCGGTCTTGGGCCCGTTGTTGTTTGTAGTATATATCAATGATCTTGATGAGGGAATTGCTGGTTATGTGAGCAAGTTCGCCGATGACACGGGGATGGGTGGGATGGTTGATTCAAGCGTGGATATTGGGGAGCTTCAGGAGGATTTGGACAAACTCTGCTCTTGGTCGGAGGAGTGGCAGATGCGGTTCAGTGTGGATAAGTGCAGGGTTCTGAAGCTCGGGAGTGTCCATGATCCTGGCGCTTGTGAGTTGGATGGTGTGGAAATTGGCCATGCAGATTGCGAGGGGGACTTGTGGGTTATGGTGGGCAGCAGCCTTGAACCAAGACAGCAATGAGGTGGTCAGTCCCTCAGTCTGGAGAAGAGCATTGTTCCATAGTATGAAACAATATGGAGATGAAGTGGCAGGATGGAGCCTTATATAGGGAATGAGGGTGCTGAATTTCTCTGTCTCCAAGTTTTCCAGTGCTGTGCTTGCCAACCTCTTCATGGAAAACTTGGAGACAGAGAAATTCAGCACCCTCATTTCCAACACCGTTACCTGGCTAAGATACGTTGATGATATATTGGTTTTCTATCCGAGACGTCTCAATATCCAGGCCCTTCTCAACAAGATCAATGCAGTTGAACCATCAATAAAGTTTACACTTGAACTCGAAAATGATGGCAAACTTTCTTTCCTCGACGTTCTACTGTGCAGATCTCCCGACAGTGACAAACTTCTCTTCAAAGTGTATAGAAAACCTACCAACAAGGACGATCTTATACACTTTTATTCACACCAAGACACCCGCACTAAGAGAGGAGTCCTCATTGGCTTCTTCTTGAGAGCTCTTCGCATCTCCAGCCCTTGTTTTCTAGAAGAAGAATGCACTTACATAACACAAGCCTTTACACGTCTTCAGTTCCCATCTTTATTCATCCGAGATTGCAGACTCAAGGCACAAGCTATCCTCAACAAACCGTCCATGGAACAGCCCCCTAAACAGTTCATAGTACTCCCATGTGGCGATGTTGCCACGAATACTCGCCGGGCACTTGCTATGAGTAACATCAACGTTTCCACCATAAACACATCCTCTATCAAAGACCTCATTACGAAACGCAGCCCCACACCTCTAACTTCTACAGCAGGCGTCTACACTATCCCCTGTGGGTTCTGTCCCAAGAAATATGTAGGCGAGACAGGCAGAGATCTTGCAGTCCGCCTGAATGAGCATCGAAATGCCTCTAACAGAGACGATGTAAGGTACGCCTGTGTCCTCCACAGAGACTCCACGGGGCTTTTGATGAACTGGAACGAGGCACAACTCGTTCTCACCGAACCAGACCTCAGACGCCGACGGTGCCTAGAAGCCTCACTAATCGCCGTCACCGACACTATAGAACGCAACACTGGAAACTACAAAATTTCAAAAACATTGGCATACATGATACTTAAGCAGCACCAACCCAACAACACAGGAGTCACATGATTTCATCGTCTACCCGTCCTCATCATAGGCAGAGGTTGTTTTGATAAGGACCTGCCTCGCATGGGCCAGTAGGCCTTCTACAGTGTTCCTCCATTCTTATGACATTCCTCAGGTCACGTGCGTCACATCTCACTCTCCGCCTATATATATAATGTCTTTCTACCTCTGTATGTTAGAAGTGATCAAGGTCCCAGGACCGAAACGTTTTCTAATAAATATGTTATAGTGTTTGCTTACGTGTCTTTCTAAACCAATGTAAATTATGAACAGGAGAGGGCCTAAAACTGATCCTTGTGGAACGCCACTAGTGACTAATCCCCATTCAGATTTCACTCCATTAATGGTAACTCTCTGCTTTCTATTGGTAAGCCATGCCTCAATCCATGCTAGAACTTTACCTCCTATACCATGAGCTGCCACTTTTCTTAAGAGTCTCTTGTGAGGTACTCTGTCGAAGGCTTTACTAAAATCCAAATAAACAATATCATATTCCTTGTCACTGTCAACTGCCTCAAATGTTCTATTGAAGAACGTCAGCAAGTTTGTCAGGCAGGAACGACCTCTCGTGAATCCATGCTGATATTCATTTATCAAGTTATGCTCTTCAAGGTGACTTCTGATAATGTCAGCTATAATTGATTCTAATAACTTGCCCACTATAGATGTCAGGCTTATTGGACGGTAATTTGAAGGAGTGGACTTATCCCCTGATTTGAATATAGGAACCACATTAGCCATCTTCCACAACTCTGGCACAACACTGGTAAGGATGGACGCATTGAATACACTCGTTAATGGCTGACTAAGCTCCATCTTGCATTCCTTAAGTACCCTTGAAAACAACTCATCGGGTCCCGGGGACTTATTTTGTTTCAGTTTGTCTATCTGTTTAATAACCATGTCCCTCGTGACAGTAATATTAGTTAACTTAAATTCATCAGGAACTAAATAATTGTTAATTACTGGAATCTCATTTACATCTTCCTGTGTAAAAACTGACAAAAAATAGTCATTAAATAAGGAACACGTTTCCAGTTCATTATCCGTCTGCTGTCCATTCCCAGTTTTCAGAGGTCCTACTTTTTCCTTCACCTTCGTCCTATACACTTGAAAGAACCCCTTTGGATTAGTCTTTGATTCATTAGCAACTCTAATTTCATAGTCACGTTTAGCCTTTCTAATCGCCTTTTTTACTTCTCTTTTAAGCTGAACATATTAGTCAGTAAGGTTAACCTCTCCTCTTCTGATGCGCCTATAAATTCCCCTTTTCTCCCCTAATAGATGCTTTAGCCTCCTGCTAACCCATTTGGGATCGTTATTATTAGACCTAATTTCTCTCTGGAGAATGTATATACTCTGGGCACTGTGTACATTATTAAGAAAACAATCATAAAAGCAGATCCCTTCATATTCATAAGTATGATTATCGTCAATAAAATCATTAGCTAGATAACCCCAATCAAGATTAGACAGATGTTCCCTAAGTCCATTATAATCGGCAGAACGAAAATCAGGGATTTTTACTGTATTATCATTATTCTTGCATTCCCAATTAATGCTAAAAGTGATGGATTTGTGATCACTTGCGCCAAGCTCTTCAGTGATCTCCAGATTATTCACGAGTGTTTCCTTATTTGACAAGACTAGGTCTAGCAAATTATTACCCCTGGTAGGCTCAGTTACGCTCTGTTTCAGAAAACAATCCTGAACTGTTTCCATAAAGTCACTGGACTCTAGATTACCTGTCAAAGAATTCCAGTCAATTTGACTAAAGTTAAAGTCCCCTACTATGACTATGTTACTGTGTCCAGAAGTCCTAACAATTTCGTCCCAAAGAAGTCTCCCTCTATCGTGATCCAAGCCTGGAGGTCGGTATATTACACCTAGAATTAGTTTTTCTTGACCCTCCACGAACTCTACCCAAACAGACTCTGTTACTGCTCCATCTATTTTTATACATCTTTTTATGCAACAATTAATATTTTCTCGAACATACAATGCAACTCCTCCCCCCTTCCCATTAGATCTATCCAATGAGGTAATCATATCATGTGGGGGTTCGAACACGTGGATAGGGTAAAGTAATACTCACGTAGGCTGGATGTACGTATAATTATAACGGTAAGTATGGAAGAGCCAAACAGCCGTGGCCTGCCTCCTTGCTCACTCTCGTATAACTGACCGCCCACAGTACCCATATGTGGGGGTCTTTGAAATACTGCTGAGGTCAGCGGCAATATGAATACAGACAGTGACTCAGGCAGAGACGGTTGGTAGTGAGTCATCTACTGGTACACTGGTTACTGGTAACTGGTTACTACTACTGAGAGCTAACGGTAAGTATGGAAGAGCCAAACAGCCGTGGCCTGCCTCCTTGCTCACTCTCGTATAACTGACCGCCCACAGTACCCATATGTGGGGGTCTTTGAAATACTGCTGAGGTCAGCGGCAATATGAATACAGACAGTGACTCAGGCAGAGACGGTTGGTAGTGAGTCATCTACTGGTACACTGGTTACTGGTAACTGGTTACTACTACTGAGAATCAGTCCCTCAGCCTTGAGTCGATGTGGTCAGTCATAAGAACATAAGAACATAAGAAAGGAGGAACACTGCAGCAGGCCTGTTGGCCCATACTAGGCAGGTCCTTTACAATTCATCCCACTAACAAACATTTGACCAACCCAATTTTCAATGCTACCCAAGAAATAAGCTCTGATGTGCAAGTCCCACTCAAATCCAAACCCTCCCACTCATGTACTTATCCAACCTAAATTTGAAACTACCCAAAGTCCTAGCCTCAATAACCCAACTAGGTAGACTGTTCCACTTATCAACTACCCTATTTCCAAACCAATACTTTCCTATGTCCTTTCTAAATCTAAACTTATCCAACTTAAATCCATTACTGCGGGTTCTCTCATGGAGAGATATCCTCAAGACCTTGTTAATATCCCCTTTATTAATACCTATCTTCCACTTATACACTTCGATCAGGTCTCCCCTCATTCTTCGTCTAACAAGTGAATGTAACTTAAGAGTCTTCAATCTTTCTTCATAAGGAAGATTTCTAACGTTATGTGTTAATTTAGTCATCCTACGCTGAATGTTTTCTAACAAATTTATGTCCATTCTGTAATATGGAGACCAGAATTGAGCTGCATAATCTAGGTGAGGCCTTACCAATGATGTATAAAGCTGCAGTATGACCTCTGGACTTCTGTTGCTTACACTTCTTGATATAAATCCCAGTAATCTATTTGCCTTATTACGTACGCTTAAGGCATTGCTGTCTTGGTTTAAAGGGCAGTATAACGTGTACTTTTAGCGGTGATATCAGCGAGTCTTCCGCTTACAAATGACTAAACAAAACCATACGGGAATCCCAGGAAAGACCCAACATACTTCACCAAGCCCCGGCCATAGTCAGGAACCGGTTCAGCCCTGCAGAGGCTGGAACATATACTGAAATGTTGCTTTTTATCTGTATTATCAAGATGCATGACCATATTAGGATTAATTCAAGATCTCATTTCCACACAACGCCACAACCATACACACACAGACGCACGGAACCATTCATAATACATACACGTCACTCCCCAAAACCCGCCCTCTACCAGGAAGTCCCGAACTCACCGTTTGGTGCTACCACGGGGGGGAGTCCAGCCCCCCGTTGCCTTACCCCACCCCCAGTTGCAGCAACCTTTGAACAGTAAGACTTCGATAGTTTGCAGGAAAACTATTATCCCAACTTCTACCATATATGAGTTTATTTCTGTAATACGTTCTGTAGATACCTGCCGCAATTGCCCTGATCCTAACTGATCCCCCTGTTTCCCGCATACGCCACTATATATAAAGAAAATCAGCCACCACGTACATTATTGCTCTTCGTACCTCACTTGATACTCCGCTAACGTCTAATGTTAAGGCTCGTAAGGTTGAGATATTTCCCCCACTAAGAAAATCAAAAACCCGCCCCAACCACGAACGAACATTGTCCAAGGTATCACAAAAGTAGACAGCATGAAAAGCTGTTTCTTCGAGACCGCAACGTAAGCAAACCCATCCTATTTAAGACCGATTTTGATGCTAAAATCCCCATGACAAACCTGTACACCAATTCACGAACCCTTGGTGCCAACTTAAGTTTACAAAATCCGTCCCATATTTCCCCCCAATTATACAGCGGAAAAACAGACAATCCCTGTACAATTTCCCTACGACAACATATGCTGACCATTTGCCCCACCCGAATCCGTTGCGCATTTCTCAACTTTAACAACAAACGCAGCATGTCCTCACACTCGATTAATCCCCTGCCGCTCCACCATTTACGCATGTCGATCATTACCCGACCCACCCACCCGGATGCCCTTCTCACCGCCCGCCCTGAGGAACCGCTGCTTAACATAGAGGGCCTTCACCCGTGGCCCCAAAGCCAGGAGACCTAAACCCCCATGACGAACATGGGTCATGACAACCTCCCGGCTTAACCAAGCCCTCCCGAAACCCCAAACATAACGTAAGACCCTTCTCTGCAGTTCCTGAATATCCACATCTCTTAAAGGGTACACCTCAGCCACACCCCATACCTTACTATAAACAAGTGTATTAACCACTACTGTCCTCTGCTGCAAAGATACATCCCCAGCTCTTAGCCCCCGAAGTCGATCTAAAGCCTTATTAACCTCCAAATCTGAGTTCACCCTTCGGCCCTCCCTCTCATCTGCCATGTACACGATACCACATATTCTAAGTTGCACCACGACTGACCACCCATACCTTTCGCCCAACCCTCCCTCCCCACCCATGTACCCACCTCCAATAATTTCGATTTTGCTTTATTGACGCACATGCCAGACTCTGTCCCAAAAAACTCAACCATCCATCCCACGATCCGCAAATCCTCCTCCCCTTTTAACAAAATCGTGGAATCATCTACGTACCCGACCACACGCGCTGCATTGTCACTGCTCCGCGTCCCACGCCTCAAACCACCATCCACCAGCTCATAAAAGGGGTTTTGCATACAAGCAAAAAGCAGCTGGGAGAGGGGGCACCCTTGCCTCAAACCCCGTTCCATACGGACCGGCAGCCCCAATTTACCGTTTACCTGTACGCGTACCATAGCCGAGACATACAAGGTATCAACCCATCTTACAATCTCCTCTCCAAAACCCTGCTTCAATAAAATAAGCCTCAATAAATCTCTATCAACACAGTCGTAAGCATTTTGCCAGTCAAGCCCGAGGACACCCCCCCCTTGACATTCCTCCAAAAATTCCCTAATACGTACATGCCCGTCCCTCATGCTCCTACCTGGTATGCCTAGCTGTCCCTCGTGAATAACCGACCCCATAACCTTCCTCATTCTATTTCCTAAAACTTTTGCAAAGATTTTATAGTCCAAGCACATAAGAGATATAGCTCTATATGCACTCAGACCCCTCCCCCTCCCTTTTTGGGCACCAACACAACTACCCCCATACTTTGCGATGTACCTAACCTCCCCTCCGTGAGTATGCAATTCAATACATCAACCAAACAATGCTTTATACTTCCCCAATGCGCCCTATAAAAATCATTCGAAATGCCATCTATACCTGGTGCCTTTCCTTTACTCATACTAAAAATCGCCTCCTCTACCTCCTCCACTCGAATCCTATCTTCTAGTACCGCTCTATCCCTGTCACTTACAACTTTTCTGAAATCCCTTCCCACCAGGCCACCAGCCTAGACCCCCCCTACTCCCAGCCGTAGCTTTTCCCCAAACCATAGATCAGCATAAAAACTCATGCTGTCCGTGGTGAGGAGTACTTGACCCGGCAGGTAACCACCCAAACCCGTGCATACTTCCAATTGCAAGAGGGACTTCGCCTGTTGTCTGACCCTGAACTTGCGCAAGACACAACCCGAAGGTTTGTCGCCCCAGAGCACTTCTTCCATACCTGCTCTGACTCGAACCGCATTAAAACGTTCATTGTGAATTTCTGCAAGTCGACTACGAAGATGTTCAATGTCGTCATACCTACTACTTCCACCCTCCACATAGTAATTATTTAGCTGCCCCTCCAAATAGTTTTGTAGCCCAAACCTCCTCCTTGCTTCCTCCTTACCCCGCTTCTTATAATAACGCGCTATTCCGGGTTTGGCACGTGTTTCCCACCATTCCAACAAACATTCATCTGCCCTCCGCGTTTCCCAAATATTTTTCCACCAATCCTGAAAAGCGGACCCATTCCCTTCCCCCTCCAAGAGCCGCCCATTCAGTTTCCAATACCCTGAATAAACCCTGATCATTCCATCCCAGTCCAAGTCCGCTAGCACTGCACGGTGATCGGAAAACCCCAGATCAAGGGTCTGCACGCGCCCAACTCGAATTCCTTGTGTTGCATAAATCCTATCCAGTCGGGCCGCGTAACCTCTGCGCACAAACGTATGTACCACCCCCCACCCACCCCTCCCCACTACATCATAAACCCCTACATCCCCCAGCAGATTTCTTAGGACAGGTAGAATGCACCCCGCCCCCCTTGGCTCAACATCCCCATTGCGGATAATGCAATTCCAATCCCCACCTAAGACCGAAATTAAAGGTAAACCCCGGATGTGAAACGTTAAAGCCTCCCTCACAAAGTCTATTTTAACTTTAGAGTTACTGTCCGCTGGCATATAAACTCCGATAAAACAAACTCTAACCCCACCCCAATACCCATCCACCCTTACCACCCTTCCATCTCCCCCCTCCTCCCATCCCAAGATGCTCCAAGGGCTGGACTCCTTCACCGCTATAGCCACCCCTCCCTTTAATTTTAAAGAATTACTCACATACATTCGGTAGCCTTTCAACCGTAACTCTCTACCAAATTTATAATTATGTTCTTGCATAAAACATACATCCACATCGTAACGACGCAAAAACCACTCCATCCACACTTTTTTAACTTCAGTCCTTAAGCCATTGGCATTGATAGTAACACACTTGAATTTACAAAAAAGGTGGTTTACCTCTATGTTTTTGGGTCTTTCCTGTTCCCACTCGCACATTAGACTGCCCGTCTTTGTCATTCGGCTTCTCGAGACCCTCCCCCTCCCCCCGCACTCTACCCTTATGCTGGGACCTTGAAACTATCACTTCTGTGACAGGCGGCTCAGCCACTTTCGCCCACGATTTCCTCCCTGGGTGCTGTCCTGGTGTCAAGACATCGTCCATATCCGACGCTCCCGCCGCACATTTGCGGGAGCTGCCATCCACATGCATCTCCTCGCTGGACGAAGCCTCCTGGTGAACCTCCACCACCACCTCATGCGTCCGTACGAACGTGGTTTTGTCCTGCATTTCCATGTTAGGGGATTCCTCAGTCGTTAACTCACGACACGCCGTCGAAACAACAGGACCATGTTCTGTTCCATCTAGAAGGTCCTGCAACACGTCTTCCAGCAACTTATCCTGTGGCAAAACCTCAGGCCCCACAGGATCCACTGTAAGCGTGGGCACGGTCGATGCATCCACAGACAGGGTGGCACACATCGTAGACTGCGTGTCCTCCTGTTGCATCTCATCACTCCAAAGCTTGGGAACTTGCCCAGCTGAGGTACCAGGCTCAGTCACGAAAGCCTCAGCCTGTAGGCCCACAGGTGACTTGTCCCGGGAGTGGCCAACCAGTCGACGGGGGCACTGGGCAACCATATGCTCAAAAGAGTTGCATAGTCTGCAAGTCTTCCTTTGGCCCGCGTAATGAACAAACACCTGGGTCCTATATTTCTCCAGACGTACATAAGAGGGAATCGACTGGCGGAGCGTCATCTTGATGGTGAAGGAGCCCTCCGGGAACCCCTCGTATGGGCCCTCTCTCCACACTCCCTTGGTCGCTGCATGCACCGTTCCGTATCTGCCGAAAACATCCCGCAGATCGTACTCCTCCGCCTCGAAAGGCACATTTCTCACCTTGACCCAGGTGACATACGTCGACACGTCATGTAGACACACTTCCACAGCCGAATTCACTACCATTCTCCTTTCTTGAAAAGTTTCCACAATCTTGTTGTAGAAGCCGGCATTCACGAATTTTATAAATATCCTTGACATCCCATTCAAAGCTACGCCATATAATTCTTCATTGGGGATGCCGTAGACGTCTCGTATAATGCTTGGCATTAATGTGTGCATTGTAGAAACACTGAGGGAGCCTTGTGTGAATGCAACACAGACCGTGTTAACTCTCCTGCCTTGTCGGTCCGCCATCTTGTGACTTGTAGTGGTCTGTGAAAACTGCGCAGAAGTCAGTTGAATCAGGAGCTACTGCGCAGTGTGTCCGCATGGCCCAATAGCGATGCAAACAATTCTTAGTTTTCTCTGTATTAGGACTGAAGAAGCCACTCGTGGCGAAACGTTTCCTTTAATAAATGTCCTGAACTGTACATAAGTGTCTTTTTCCACATCTTGTCGGTATCACCATACCATTTCCTCTCAAGAGCAAGTTCAGGAGAGATGTGTAAATTGCCAGAGAGAGGGAATCAGGGTGTGGTGCCCAGGAGTTCGAGGGGAACTGATTCGCAGGACAACAACAACTGCAGAGGCGGGAGATGTCTACCTAAGTCAGGGAGCCGCCAACTGAGGGTGGTAACTAGCAGTCAAGAACAGCGATTAACTATGCCTGTGGATCCAATGGGCGAGTCTGATGTTTCTGCCCTTGAAGTGGATGATGACCGAGTAGTCTATAGGCATAAAATTTGTATTTTGAATCACTTTTCTTAGAATAATGTATAAAATAATTTTCTAAAGTGTATTTTAATTAATGGTCAAGATTAAATGTCAGGTCGTGGTCAGATTTAACATCTAAAAGAATTATTGGAAAAATCTACTAAATAGAAGTTTATCTCATTCGCGTTTATTTCAGTCAATGGTATACACATTTGTTTCTGAGAAAAATAATAATTGAGCAATATCGGAAACACAAAATCACATATTATACAATGATTTGCTATTTGAGAAAGCTCTGGATATCGTCTAATGACAACCTTTTTCATAAAACCTCTCATCTAGATAATCAGGACCATCAAGGCAATTCTTAATATCCACATAACCATCACTTTCCTTTTTTGAACCCTTCTACTCTATATCCTCTATCCCGTCATTCTCGTTATCTCCAGACTGACCCTCTCCTCACTTAGTGTACGAATTTCAGCAGTGGTCTTGGCCAAATCTGTTACAAGATGAGGAATACGGACAATGTTCTTTGTGACAGCCACAGTGCTGTACTTCTTCCCCTGTGTTGTAGACTGATAATGAATCAAGTCAGTTAGCTCTGGTAGAACTGGGTCACTCAACAATGACAGGAACAGAAACACCACCTCGGATAGTTCATCCGGGGTAATTAATATCAGCAGACTCATTGGGTAGTGCTTGTTGCTCTGCTGCTTTCTGCAGTATGACTGCAGATGGGATCACTACAAGTGCAGGAACAAATTGTTGTTTGATGGAAGAAGGGCCATGATATTTAAATTTTTCTGCTTTATGATGAGTGTGAAGCGGGAAGATTCAATGGATGTCATTGGGGGCTGACAATATGAAGGTTTTCCCATGCCCATGGGATCTGCTTGTGTGGTGTCCATTATTCTTAACACATCAGACAAACCTGCTATGTCTCAAGCCAGCAAGGTGTTTAATGCACTGATCTCGCTTTTGACATATGGATATGAGGTCCTGTCACACCTGCTGAGGGCATGCATACAAAGCAGCACGGGCACCTTTGGATATGGGCCAGCACAGGTGACATTGATATGCAGTACTGTCGCATTCCACCTCTCCATCTGTGCCTTGCGCTCTATCTCCTCCATAAACATGCACTAAATTAACGATACATTTGTTTGGTTGCTAAGTAGATGGATTGGGCCCTTGCTGGAATGGGCAGATTCAAGGACACAGGAGGTGGTTGAGATATCCGCCTCATTATGACAAGACGTTCCATCATCCTGAGTCTCCATTTTCATATTCTCTCCTAGACTGAAGGCAGACAACACACTTGCCAGCCTCCGCTTGTTATTCTTACTTTTCAAGAGAGCATTTCTTCTGGACAGAGGACTTGAGATTGACAGCTTCTAATCGATGAGAGCTTCACCAGCCAGTCGGATTCTCTTGTGATTCTTGGCAGACATCTTGGTACTCCTCAAAACAATGGTTTTCTGCGTGCGATCTGGATAATGACTCAGGCAATCCTTGATGGATGAGGTTAGATCTGAGGGACTGCATCTGAGTGACAACACGAAAAGGAAGAATTATTGTACAGCATCGATGACAATATCAGCAGCTGTTTGTGAGAATTCGAGCTGAACACGGTATGGCGCTTGCTCAACGCTGACTTGTTTCCTTTCCGGAGACAACCCTGCTCATGATAGCGATGGAGATAGTACTTGTAGTTTACAGGATCACATAGGCTCAAACTCTATCTGGCGGTGCTTACCAATCACCAAGTGTGGTAGAAAAATATTCTCAAAGTTGACGACAAGTTTGTTTCCGCTCATGATTTTGCGACTTCGCTACGCGAAGTCAGCTTTGGGACAAAGCTAAGCAGTGTAGCACTAGTTGGTTGCTTTATTTTAGTAAGGGCAAAGTCACCACCATTATAGTTTTTATTGACAAATAGAAAAATAACATGTCTCGTTGTGATCTTTCTCATAAAAACTTCCTCTTTGAATTCATCATCTTTCAAGATTGAACCTACAAGCATCTTGAACCCATCAATGGTTTAATAACTCTTGGTATGGAGAACCACAACATCTAGTTGTGCAGTAAGTAGCTGTCTACAAGGTAACCATAACCTCCATCCATTTCATAAATTCAATTTTTGATTAATATACATCTCATCAACAAACATGTTTTATAGCTTAATCATTAATAATTGAGGTCTGGTCCGCATATTCAGGGACTGTTTTAAATTCATTGTAACAAAGATGATACTGCAGCTAAATCTTTTACATAAATACAATGCACAGCAACTTCCCTACCGCACGCATTGTGGTATTCACAGTATTCTAATACAACTTTCGTAAAAGGTGAAGCACCAGGGACACCCTTTCTTTCATTCCGTATTTACGTGTCCCATATATTAGGATTAGAAGCTTCAGCACAGAATACTTTTTTTTAAATCAAGCACTTTTACTTGTGATTTTATTTTGGCAGCTGGTGCTTCATTACTATCTGCTAAAACATCCCTCCATGCATAGCGAGATGCTTTTTGGCATGTTCCTTTCAGGTAAATAAATAGTAATAATTTTTATTAAGTTCAGATATTTGTTCTCCTTCAGAGTACAGAAAAGTCTGTATTCTGCTAAAAGTTTTAATAATGATGCCACTGTCTTGAACTCAATTACTTTCTTAACTCCTCTTGGCTTGAATGATTGAAGCGCTGCGAACCTTCTGCAGGTTGAGAGAAGGCACTTCCCTACATCAACATTTACATCAGCTGTCTCGAACTCCTGCATTGTAAATAAGATAAAGGAAATAAGGATATCCAGTGTCAGCTTTGCATAACTCATCTCAAAATCCTGCATAAGAAATAAAAAAGATTAGATTTGGATAGAATATTATAGAGGTAGATAGGATAAAATTCTCCCCCATTTCAACCTATTTAGAATTGTTTAAGACAACTTTGAAAATCTGACTACAGCAATAAAGTTTTTTTTCGACATCATCTTGCTGTAAGGGCAACGAAGCTAATTTTGCTCTAAGACTCCATTTAAATACAAAACAACAACAAAAAATCATTTGATACTACATTATTAGTTTTAGAAATAGGAATGTCAAAAGGAGTACAGCGTGGCACCCTAGGTGAAACAAGGGAACAGGTATAATACCGTGACTGGAACAATACACATATAACCCGCATATAGAAGAGAGATGCTGACAAAGTCAGTGTGACTTTGTAAATGGTCCAACATGGACCGTAATGTCGTCGTCAGTGTGAAGGTGTAAGAGCCACTTCAGACCCTCGAAGGAGCCTCCTCCAACCTTATGAAAAGAACACAAAAATAAATTATAACAAAAATAAGATAAACAAATTTTACTAAATATAAGCAAAACTCTCAAAATATAAAGCAAGTTAAATAAATGAAACAAGCCTAATATGTACAGAATGATGGTCTTCTGAATCTGCCGTGGGTATGGCAAGGCGCACAGGGATAGCTGGAGTGGAACAGAAAGCTATAGATAACGCTATGTTGTCACAGGTGGTCGTGACTATTGTGAAGTCCAGCTCCAGAAGGTACCAACGTCAATGAAGACACACAGCTTACCAGCTCAATTAATGGTGTTAGCTGTCAGCCGTGGAGACTGGCAGCTGAGATATAGGGAACATGCCAAGTTCCTTAAATGTCGAATATTGTAGAATTAGTACCTCTGTCCTAGTAGTATGAGAAAAGCAGAGTTCTCGAGATGAGGCCTTTGACGAGATCACTCTAGAACGGCAGAGTTCTCGTAATGATGTACAAGTGTAGACCCAAACCAAAGGTGAAGGAGCAGCAGAGTTTCCAGGATTATGAAATATTAAGTTTCTGATCTATGATTAGATCGTGCCGCTATTCTTATCTCTCTTCTGTCGGGTTACCCGAACCATACAGCAAGGATGAGAACAAAATTAAAGGAAATTAGGAACCAGACAAAAAGTCAGTCACAGGATAGGCTGAAGGCCTTTAAATAGAAATGTTAATGACTCTAAACAATATATTATTAATATATAATCCCAATAAGAATATATTATTAATATATAGCAATATGTTATTGATATATAACACAATAAGGTGACGGCGATTAGTGAGGCTTCTAGGCACCGTCGGCGTCTGAGGTCTGGTTCGGTGAGAACGAGTTGTGCCTCGTTCCAGTTCATCAAAAGCCCCGTGGAGTCTCTGTGGAGGACATAGGCGTACCTTACATCGTCTCTGTTAGAGGCATTTCGATGCTCATTCAGGCGGACTGCAAGATCTCTGCCTGTTTCGCCTGCATATTTCTTGGGACAGAACCCACAGGGGATAGTGTAGACGCCTGCTGTAGAAGTTAGAGGTGTGGGGCTGCGTTTCGTAATGAGGTCTTTGATAGAGGATGTGTTTATGGTGGAAACGTTGATGTTACTCATAGCAAGGGCCCGGCGAGTATTCGTGGCAACATCGCCACATGGGAGTACTATGAACTGTTTAGGGGGCTGTTCCATGGACGGTTTGTTGAGGATATCTTGTGCCTTGAGTCTGCAATCTCGGATGAATAAAGATGGGAACTGAAGACGTGTAAAGGCTTGTGTTATGTAAGTGCATTCTTCTTCTAGAAAACAAGGGCTGGAGATGCGAAGAGCTCTCAAGAAGAAGCCAATGAGGACTCCTCTC
>NW_027200952.1:0-15318 GCF_038502225.1 Cherax quadricarinatus
CCAGATTTAATCCCATTTATTTCCCCCCACTGAAACTCTCCTACCCCCTTCAGCTTTGTTTCGCTTAGGGCCAGGACATCCAACTTCTTTTTATTCATAACATCAGCAATCGTCTGTTTCTTGTCATCCGCACTACATCCACGCACATTTAAGCATCCCAGTTTTATAAAGTTTTTCTTTTTCTCTTTTTTAGTAAATGTCTACAGGAGAAGGGGTTACTAGCCCATTGCTCCCGGCATTTTAGTCGCCTCATACGACACGCATGGCTTACGGAGGAAAGATTCTTTTCCACTTCCCCATGGACAATAGAAGAAATAAAGAAGAACAAGAGCTATTTAGAAAAAGGAGAAAAACCTAGATGTGCGTGTCTGTGATGTGCATGTGCGTGTCTGTGAAGTGTGACCAAAGTGTAAGTAGGAGTAGCAAGATATCCCTGTTATCTAGCGTGTTTATGAGACAGAAAAAGAAACCAGCAATCCTACCATCATGCAAAACAGTTACAGGTTTCTGTTTCACAGTCATCTGGCAGGACGGTAGTACTTCCCTGGGTGGTTGCTGTCTACCAACCTACTACCTGAAACTACGTATAGTGCCAAAACAAAAGCATTCACATTGCTAAACTCACAACTAGTATTTAGTCACTTAGCCATAATACCAACTTATCTCATAATTTTGTAACATTTTAAACCTAAGATTTAATATAAGTCTGCCCGAAATGCCTAGACATGCTAGGCGTTCTAGTGGTACACTCTGTAATTATTATTTTACTACATGTAAACCACACAATATCCAAATTCTGTAAACTCAGCATTGTAATACTTATAGAGAATAAAGTTTGAATTTGTCCCTAATTTTTGAGTATCTATACCTGGCTTCTCCAATGAGCATGTTGTTGGAGTCATTATGTGAGTCAAGAGCCTTCAGTGATGACATAAAATCAGTAATGATGATTGAGTCAAGCTCAGTGTCATAGGTTAGCTTTAGCGCCATTTGGATTGCAAACAATTCAGTTTGCAGTGTAGACGCCCAGTTGTTAATTCTTATGAATAACTCAACAAATTTATTATCGTTCTTAACTAGGGAGGTGGCAACAAGAGCAGATGCAGCCCTGCCAGAAGACTCCTGTTTAGATCCATCAGTGTATATAACTTGTGATAACTTGTTACTACCAGCTAGGTGAGAAATTTCTTCTTGAGCAGTTGCTCTAACAAGAGATTTAAGGAAGAGATTACTAGCAATGAGCTTCTTGGGAGGGACTTGTAGGTATGTGATATTAAATGAACATATCTTCCATGGAGGGGTGAAATGCTCTTGTTGCCTACAGTGATACAGTTCATGAGACGAATGATGGTGGAGTATGTGCCTTCATTAGAAATGACTTAGCTTACAACCCAAGACCTGATTTAAATAACAATAAACTGGAGATTCTATGGTTTGAAGTGCTGCTTCCCAAGAGTAAACCCATCTTAGTAGGAACTAGTTACCGCCCTCCCACCCAAGACCAGTTCTTAGAAGACTTTTCCAGAGTTTTGTCCGGACTTGAAAGCAATTGCGAGACAATAATACTGGGCGACTTCAATATCTGTTTTCAGCAGCAACATAACGGGCTATGCAAAAGGAATAAGCAAATTCTAGGTTTAAATAGTTACACTCAACTAATTAATACACAAACCCGGATCAGACAGTTCTCAGCCACCCTAATTGACCACATACTTTGTAACCGCGCTGAGAACATTAGTCAGTCAGGCGTCATTACCACAGGTCTTAGTGATCATTTCATCATTTACTGCACCAGGAAAATCACTAGGGATAAGATAGGCCTACACAGGACAATAAAAATGAGGTTAACTAGAAACTACAGTAAAGAAACACTGGTAAATAGGCTACACAATTGTGACTGGACAGAGATAACAAGTTGCACGGACGTAAACGATGTCTGGGAAAAATTCAAAACAATGTTCACTACCATCCTTGATAATATTGCACCAGTTAAAGAGGTTAGGATTAAACGAAGAACTGAACCCTGGATGAATACTGAGATATTAGATAATATGAAATTCAGAGACCAGCTGCTAAAAAGATTTAAAGCAAACAGACAGGATATTACAGCACTAAATGAATTCCAAAGGTGAGGAACAGAGTGCAGAGACTTATAAAAGGAGCAAAGGCATAACCCCAGAAAGCTCTGGCAACAACTAAAACAGTTGGGGTATAGCCATAAACCAGTAGATAGGTCTAACATAGTACTCACTATCGATAACCAGGTATGCCACGAAACATCTAAGGTGAAAAATTGCTTTAATTCCTACTACACATCTGTTGCATCAACACTAGTAAGTAAACTACCAGCTGCATCAAATACCTTTAACACAGACTCTGATAAGTTTCAAACATACTATACCAATAAAGGGGTAACCCCAAGCAGTTGTCAACTAGTAAGTGTATCTCATGACTTTGTGCATTAAGAACTAAGCAGGTTAAACCCAACTAAGAGCACTGGCCCGGATAACATCCCGTCTAAGTTTCTAAAAGATGGTGCTTCTGAACTGTCAATCCCAATTGCTCACATAATAAATCTATCAATCACCACTAATACCGTACCGGATGGGTTCAAGGAGGCCAGAGTTACTCCTATCTTCAAGAAAAATAGTAGGTCTGGTGTAAGCAACTATAGGCCTGTTAGCATACTCAGTATAACATCCAAAATTCTAGAGAGGGCGGTGTACTCTCAAGTAGTTAAGTACCTTAATGACAACAACATTCTCCATAGCTATCAGTCGGGCTTTAGAAGATCTTACTCAACCGACACCTCCCTAATTAATCTGATGGATTACCTGAGAATCGAAATGTCAAAGGTATGGTAACCTTAGACCTGCAATTGTCATAGGTATTCTAGCCTTAGACCTGCAAAAGGCCTTCGATACTCTCAACCACAATATATCATGTAAGAAACTTCAAGCTATCGGTATAGGTTCTGTAGATAGGTTTAAGTCCTACCTTAGCAACAGGAGACAAATTGTCAAAAACAACAAAACGGAATCAGAACCCCTGCCGATAGCATGTGGAGTTCCCCAAGGTAGTATTCTGGGTCCTTTATTATTCTTATGTTATGTCAATGACATGCCTATCAGTGTCAAGTGCAAACTCCTACTATATGCAGATGACAGTGCTCTGTTAGTGTCAGGTAAAGATCCACAAGATATAGCTAATGTTTTAACACTGGAACTGGAGTCCTGCAGCAAATGGTTAGTAGACAACAAACTATCATTACACCTAGGGAAAACTGAAGCCATTCTCTTTGGCACGAAACATAAACTGAGTTGGGTAAATAATTTTAATGTCCAGTGTAATGGGGAGCCCATCACTTTGGTTTCATCAGTGAAATATCTGGGAATCCCCTTTGACCCATGCATGTCAGGAGAGTTGATAGGGAACTGTGTAGTAAAGAAAGCGAATGCCAGACTGAAGTTCCTGTATAGACAAGCACAGTGTCTATGTACTGAGGCTCGCAGGACCCTATGTCTAGCCCTTATACAATGCCATATGGATTACATTTGCTCTTCATGGTACTCTGCCTCGACAAAAAAAAAACTGGAAGATAGACTGCAAATCACCCAGAACAAAATCGTAAGATTCTTCCTGGGCCTTGGACCAAGAGAACATGTAGGCCAGAATGAATTACAGCAGTTGGATACACTGAATGTTGAAGACAGAGTAAAACAACTGAAGCTAAAGTATGTTCATAAAATTGCTCACAAACAATGTCCAGAATATCTTGCTGTCAATTTTGTCAAGGTTGGGAACCAAAGCAATCATAGTACTAGGGGGAGAGAGCACAACTTTGTAGTACCCACAGTCAGTGGCCAGGCTTCAAACACCTTTTATTGTACAGCAATAAAGGAATGGAACAGACTACCCGCACATGTCAAAGCCAGTCATAGCATGAACCAGTTCAAGAAGAGTGCCAAAAAGTGTCTGATGAATGTAGCTACAGAAAGGGAGGGGAATGATTTTCTATTTTTTAGCTAACGCACGTGTAATTTTACCTTATTCCTAGTAATGAACCTCGTATTGTAGATAGTCTGAATGACCCTCGTGTAGTAGATAGTCTTTTTAGTTTGATAATAAGATGTTATCTTCATTATAGATAATAAGAAAATATTATAACCTTTATATTATAATAATAAGGTAAAAGGACCTCAATGGAAATAAGTCACTCTGTCTGACTTTTTTGGGTTATCCTAGGTTCTCTACACATATGCTGCTATGTATGATAATTCTATGTAACTGTATTTGTGTATACCTAAATAAACTTACTTACTTACTTACTTAGGTGTATCAAATTTCCGTATAGCCTGTAGAGCACTAAGGGAGTCTGAGACAACCACAAATGACACAGGCATAGATGTAATACAAATAAGTGCTGCAAGAATGGCATACAATTCAGCAGAAAAATGCTAGTCGAAGATAGTAAATGCCCTCCCACGACGCTGTCCGGAAACACTGTTGCGAATCCTACGCCGTCAGAAGATTTAGAGCCATCTGTGTACACTGCAATGGCATGAGAATGAGAGTGGAAGTGGTAAAGAAAAAGAGAGCGGGAAGCTACCGTAGGCAGTTGGGCTTTCGAGCAAGGGAGTGAGAAAGAACAGACCAGAACAGCTGGAACTTCCCAGGGGGGGTAGAGAAAAGTGAGATGCTACATGAACATATAAAGGTGGCAACTGAAGATAAGACAAGAGTGAATGTAGGCGAAGAGAGAATGGATGGAGCAAACAGGGGCGGGGAACAAATAAAGAATGTCTACTAATATCAGTGACCATTCTATAAATGGAAGGATTGCGGAGATCGTGAGATCATACATAGTAGCGAAGGCAATGGTCATCACGGCGATCAGACAAGGATGGAACATTCGCTTCTGCATAGAGGCTCTCAACAGGGGAAGAGAGAAAAGCACCAAGGCATAAACGTAATCCCTGATGATGGATGAGGCTAAGGGTAGATAGAGTAGCAGGAGAGGCCACTGAATAGATCTGGTCACCATAATTGAGTTTCGATAAAATGAGAGCTGAATGTAGGCAAAGGAGAGTTCGACGATCAGCTCCCCAGGAAAGATGAGCAAGGGTTTTAAGAAGGTTCAACCGGCTGTGACAAGTTGCCTTCAGAAAGGTAATGTGAGGTTTCCAGGATAACCTACAGTCAAAGAGAAGGCCTAGAAACACGACTGTATCACGTTCAGGGATACGTGAGCCATAGAGGTACAAAGGATGATCAGAGATGACAGAGCATCTAGTGAAAGTAATTTGGTGAGTTTTGGTACTGGAGAATTTAACCTGTCCTCTAAATAATTTGAAAGCCCATATTTTAAATTATTTATACGTTTACCCTCCCTCACATAATATTTCCTAATCCTTTCCTTGGCTACACAATCCCACCAACTCACGACATCTTCCACCCCCTCGAACCCATCCTCATCACTGCTTCATTGCTTAGTTAATCTTAAGTTAATTTTAAGCCTGCCCGTAATGCTATGCATTCAAGTGGCTTTGGCATGCTGCATTTAACTGTATTCGTTTGTACTACTCTGTATCATGTTCAAAATAATAAATAAATAAATAAATAAATAAATTTCCAGTAACTCTTGTAAATTTCCTCAAAGGCCTCCCACCCAACCTCCACCAACACTGCTCTATGATCTGACAATGCTACTTCAACAGTTTTGAAAGATTGCACTACAACCCCGTGACAAAGATACACTCTACCTAACCTCGCTGCATACCCTCTCCTAACAAACGTATGCTCTGTCTCCCACGCTCCCCCTCAAATGCATCCCATACCTGGAGTTTACCTGGAGAGAGTTCCGGAGGTCAACGCCCCCGCGGCCTTGTCTGTGACCAGGCCTGCTGGTGCATCAGAGCCTGATCAACAATAACCGAATATCCCTCATTAAATCTCTTAGGGTCACAGACACAAAGCCTGCCCCTTTCGGTTCCATGTTGGCCCTCCTAATAACGCAATTCCAGTCACCTCCTACTATTGTCACTTCCGGTAATGCACGGAAGAAAAACACAAGGTCCTCATACACAAACTCCTGCTTCATCTGTACGTTATTCTCTGCAGGTGTGTACACACTTACAAAGGCCACATGTTTGCCCATCCACCAACCATCCACGTCCAACACCCTTCCCCCTCCCCCTCACTTTTCTGCAAAAGAAATGGGCTCACGTCCCTAATTAGCATACCCACCACTCCTTTCAAATGGGCAGATGGCAGGGTTACCACCTGAAACACTGCCACCTCCAGCACCATACCCTCCTTAAAATTATGCTCCTGAAGGAACACAACATCCACTCTAGATTTATTCAGAAACATTCTAAACCATTCTCCCTTTACACTATTACACAAACCATTAACATTTACTGTCATACACCGGAGGCCTATTAAAGTTTCCACCCCTGCCTCCTCTATTCACTTTTCCCATGGCCACCAGAACTTATGGATCCACTTGTCACCTTCACTCTTCCCTCTCTCCCCCCCTTCTTTCAGTGCCTCCTGTCATGACCACCACTACCGTCACCTTCTGCCCATATTTGCTTCCTAGGCCACTGCACTGGCATTAGGACATCATCTGAATCCGACGCAGCGGCCTCTTACTCGTGACAATCACATCCTCCATAGCTTGGTCTGGGGATGCCTCACAATGTACCTCAACCTCCACTGTACACTGTTTCAATGATCCCGGTGACAACTCTGCCACACTGTCAATCCCGTCGTCTGGATAGTTCTCCTGTCATTGATGCACCCCAGCTGTCAACTCGTCATCTACCACCTTCCCAGATGCAGCCGCCTCCTCAGGCGGTGACAAGGACTTCAGCACCTCAGCTAATTCCTCCTCAATTTCCAACACTTGCTCCTGTACTTTCTATTTGGACCGTTTAAGGGTTATAACTTGTTACTCTCTCCCAAATTTGCTTTGAGTCTTCTCCATTCTGTTTCACATTTTGCAGTCTGGTTCCTCTTTAACCTTTTTTCTCTCTCTCGCCTTTTCTACATTATAAAAGCCTTGTATGCTAACTTTTCCTCGCCCACTCAGGTTCACCCTCATGATTACAAATTTCTGTTGCATGCACTAGTCTTAATCTAACCCATACCTGTCTTACCCACTGACTCCATTGTCTATTATGCTATCTACCTTTTACTCCCACTAAATAATTCGCTTGTTGAGAAGTCTAGCAAACTGCTGTCACTGCAATGTATGTCATCTACTTATCTTTTTTTTTTTTTTTGAACCCCCTTTCTGTATTTAATTCAATTTGAGGATCTGATATTTACCCCTTGGAACTCCAAACTTTTCTACTACGTTTTTAGGTCCCTAAAAATTATTTTTTCCTCTTGGTTCAAAAGTTGTTGAAAGTCTCCCAAAATCTCTACATCTTTTACATAAGGTGCATAAAGATTTACTGTAACCCATTTTTATTCTAATTCATATAATTCTTGCATTTAAACACTTGTACCTCCAATTTTTCCATAGTCTCATTTAATATCACTACTACTTGGGCACCAGTTCTGAGCTACATCTTTAAACCAAGTAACTCGTTAAAATTTTCAAACCCCTTTTAGCTTTTCTTAATGGTAGGACATCCAGCTTTTTCATTCATATCAGCAGTCTATTTTCTTACCTGTACTATACTCAAACTCAAAATTTTCTTTGTCTTTAGTAATTGATACAGAAGGGGTTATTAGTCCCCTTGCTTACAGAGGAAGAAGTCTAACCTACTTTACCATATGAATTGAAAGGTAATGCTACAAGAGCAAGAAATAAAAAAAAAAATCAGAAGCAAACTTGTTGTGTATACACATTCATATGTGTAAGGTATATGCCCACTCTAGCACCTTATGTACCATCACTCGTTTCCTTCCTGTCAGGTATTCTCTGAACCATTGTAGTGCTTTTTCTGCTTATATTGCTTGCTTCTCTAGCTTTTGTACCAGTCTCTTCTGCTACACTTATTCTGCCAGTGTAAAACATTGAACAGGTTTCTGAATATTAATGTTTGGTGCCCATCCCACTGCACCAACAATTTAACTGAAGTTTAGCTCGTGTGATAACTCAACCCAAATGACAGGATGGATAATGAGAACCTTCAAAACTAGGGAGGCCAAGCCCATGATGACACTCTTCAGGTCACTTGTTCTATCTAGGCTGGAATATTGCTGCACTCTAACAGCACCTTTCAAGGCAGGTGAAATTGCCGACCTAGAAAATGTACAGAGAACTTTCACGGCGCGCATAACGGAGATAAAACACCTCAATTACTGGGAGCGCTTGAGGTTTCTAAACCTGTATTCCCTGGAACGCAGGAGGGAGAGATACATGATTATATACACCTGGAAAATCCTAGAGGGACTAGTACCGAACTTGCACACGAAAATCACTCACTACGAAAGCAAAAGACTTGGCAGACGATGCACCATCCCCCCAATGAAAAGCAGGGGTGTCACTAGCACGTTAAGAGACCATACAATAAGTGTCAGGGGCCCGAGATTGTTCAACTGCCTCCCAGCACACATAAGGGGGATTACCAACAGACCCCTGGCAGTCTTCAAGCTGGCACTGGACAAGCACCTAAAGTCAGTTCCTGATCAGCCGGGCTGTGGCTCGTACGTTGGTTTGCGTGCAGCCAGCAGCAACAGCCTGGTTGACCAGGCACTGATCCACCAGGCCGCCTGGTCACAGACCGGGCCGCGGGGGCGTTGACCCCCGAAACTCTCTCCAGGTAAACTCCAGGTAAAACCCAAGAACTCGTGTGTGCACACATGCAGTCATGTGGGAATAGTTTGTCAGCCTGAAAATTTATTTAGGATGCTCAAACCCCACAAATTATTAGTATATTAACAAACGTTTTCTTATTTATCTCATGACTGACATGTGGGGGACTAACCCATGCCACTAGTCTTTCAACCAGTTTGAAATATTAGTTGTATGGTGCCCCAACCCACCATTCCCTAAACTTAACTAATCAAACTGCCGCCCATTACCAAAGGTGCTGTATGACCCCTACAGTTTTAGGACTCCTTCCACTCCATCCCCTCAAGGAAGGTTCCTTGATGTTGGTGAGGGGCTCTTGATTTAGGGAATTGGATCTTTGCTCCAGTTCCCTGAATTAAGCCTGAATGCCTTCCACATCCCCCCCCCCCAGGCGCTGTATAATCTTCCGGGTTTAGCGCTTCCCCCTTGATTATAATAATAATCCACTCCATAAAATAAATCAGTAAGAGTAATAAATGTAGCAGGGTAATGTGTGTGCTTTAGCTCCCACAAGTTCTCATTTACTAGTCATCCACTGTTGACATGCTGTGCAGGGAGACAACCGCACTAGTGTGTACCATGATCACAAATGACTCTAGCCTATCTACCTCCTTACTTGCTCTCATCTGTTGTTGTAATAGCTAATTATGTCATTTGTCTAAATCATATTCTCATGTTACAATAACAGCAATGACTTTAATTTTTTCGCATTTTAATAAAATTCAAGGAAGCGGAAGATGAGGCAACAATATTGGATTGGTATTTTAACAATTTTCTTAATATTACAACAACCCTGAATTTAGTTTACAGGCATCCAACCAATCTTACTTGATTAAATATTTTATCAGGATTTTCATATAGTCGGACTTGAGTCCTGGAAATGGGAAGTACAATGCCTGCACTTTAAAGGAGGGGTTTGGGATATTGGCAGTTTGGAGGGATATGTTGTGTATCTTTATACGTATATGCTTCTAAACTGTTGTATTCTGAGCACCTCTGCAAAAACAGTGATAATGTGTAAGTGTGGTGAAAGTGTTGAATGATGATGAAAGTATTTTCTTTTTGGGGATTTTCTTTCTTTTTTGGGTCACCCTGCCTCGGTGGGAGACGGCCGACTTGTTGAAAAAAAAAAAAAATCAGGATTTTCTTGGGCAAATAGTACATTTCAGATGAAGATAAGATAAGAGAGATAAGATTTCGTTCGGATTTTTAACCCCGGAGGGTTAGCCACCCAGGATAACCCAAGAAAGTCAGTGCGTCATCGAGGACTGTCTAACTTATTTCCATTGGGGTCCTTAATCTTGTCCCCCAGGATGCGACCCACACCAGTCGACTAACACCCAGGTACCTATTTGCTGCTAGGTGAACAGGACAATAGGTGTAAGGAAATGTGTCGGAATTTCCACCCGCCGGGAATCGAACCCGGGACCTCCGTGTGTGAAGCGGGAGCTTTAGCCACCAGACCACCGGGCAGCTGAAGAGTATGCAAATCATTATTTGGAAGGCATTTAAAGTAGTGTAATAAACTAAAAGATTTATTTTCACTAAATGTTTAATGTGTGTACTAAAAATGGTAAATTTATCAGTTTTTTACTGATCTATTAAGCCCTACGCTATATAGCCCTTGTGGCTTAGCGCTTCTTTTTTGATTATAATTATTATTATTATTACAATCAAGGGGGAAGCGCTAAACCCGGAGGATTATACAGCGCCTGGGGGGGGATGTGGAAGGCATTCAGGCTTAATTTGGGGAACTGGAGCACAGATCCAATTCCCTAAATCAAGAGCCCCTCACCAACATCAAGGAACCTTCCTTGAGGGGTTTGATTATAATAATAATAATAATATTAAGCCCTACGCTGTATAGCCCTTGTGGCTTAGCGCTTCTTTTTGATTATAATAATAATATTAAGCCCTACTTTGTGGCACAATAATAAACAATTTGTTTTGTAAGATGCCTGTGTGTGCACAAACCACAAAAATTATTAGCCACTTTATTTTCAGTAGTAATGGCTTTAGTGATGAGATAAAGGCAGCAGCACACAAGTGGGGGTGACTCCATGCACACCAATGTTTCACGTGTCAAATGTAGTGTCATGCCAGAGGCTTAAATTTATGTGTCAGTATCGGTAGGTTCCATGTAGCTTGCCACTGTACTCCCCTCAAGGAAGGCTCCTTGACGCTGGTGAGGGGCTCTTGATCTAGGGAATTGGATCTGTGCTCCAGTTCCCTGAATTAAGCCTGAATGCCTTCCATCCCCCCATAGGCGCTGTATAATCCTACGGATTTAGTGCTTCCCCCTTGATTATAATAATAATAATTGCCACTGTACTGACAGTACACCACTTAACATTCTCAATCTTGTATACTGTATGCTCATTTGTAAATTAATTTGTAAAAATATTCACGAAATTACCTATATATCCTGATGCTTCTAAACAGTGATAGTCATTAAATTAATTTACTCGTAAGTGAAAATTTTCATACCAAAATAACTATTAATTGTTTATTTTTTGGTGTAACAGAAGAAAACTGTGGCCATATTTTCTTGTTCAGCAAGAGTAATAGAGAAATATGCTTTATTTATTATGGGGGTGAGGGAAGGCAGTATCCCTAAATAACTCAGTGCATCATAACCATACATGTACAGTAGGTATATTTTAGCTGCTTCTACCATTAATGTAGATATTTGAGCAAGAGAAGTTGGCTTTAGTTTTTTACGAAGTGTAAGTACTGTATATGTCACAGCCATGTAATATGATACATGAAATAAACTGTATTTCCTTAACCTAAAATTAAATTGAAAAATTTATATATAAAAAATTATGCAGAAAACAGCCTTCAATAATTCTCAAGAAGAAAGGGACTGGAACCTTTATGAAGGCTTCTTCTAGAAAAAAATATTGGCATTACAGAGCCTTGAAACAAAACTGAGTACTATGTCCTGTTGTGTAGGTGGTGTATAATTAATGGTCGAGTGATGCTGCAATTATTGGGTTGCTTTCAAGTCGATGGCAAAATAATCTATGTGGAAAAACATAACCAATGGTGGCTACCACCTTCAATGATTGAAAGCATTACCTTCATATTACTTTGTGTATATTATATGTATATATATAATATATATATATAATATATATAATTATATATATATATATAATATAAATATATAAATATATAATATATATATATATATAAATTTATATATATATATATATATATATATACATGTATATATATACATGTATATATATACATGTATATATACATGTATGTGTATATATACATACATGTATATGTTTATATATATATATACATGTATATATATATATATATATATATATATATATATATATATATATATATATATATATATATATATATATATATATATATATATATATATATATATATATACAGGAGGGCCCCGCTTTACGGCGTTCCGCTTTACGGCGTTCCGCTAATACGGACATTTCAAATTATGACCAAAACTCACTATACGGCTCCCCCCACCTGACTTTCTAATACGGTCACCGTGCCCCACCCTGTTTGTTTACATTCTCCATGAGCTCAGTAAGCACTAAGTCTCTCCATTTTGTCTGGAAACTCCAAAATTTCAAATGTTTTTAAAAGTTATTTCATATTTTATATATACTCTGATAATTATACTTATGTATACCTGTACCTAAATAAACTTACATACATCGAGTCATTTAAATGTCGTATATTACGTTAATATACACATTTTCATTAATCCATCCATGATATTTTTTTCAAAATTATATAATAAACACGATGCATAACATATAAATAAGATAAATACACCCCACAGTAGAATAAATAAACAAATGTGAGATGTCGTAGCAGACGACTTGCACAAGTGGTGATAATAACAATACCGAGTCTCATTAAATGTCGTATATTACGGTAATATACACATTTTCATTAATCCATCCATGATATTTTTTTCAAAATTATATAATAAACACGATGCATAACATATAAATAAGATAAATACACCCCACAGTAGAATAAATAAACAAATGTGAGATGTCGTAGCAGACGACTTGCACAAGTGGTGATAATAACAATACCGAGTCTCATTAAATGTCGTATATTACGGTAATATACACATTTTCATTAATCCATCCATGATATTTTTTTCAAAATTATATAATAAACACGATACATAACATAAAAAGATGATAAATACACCCCACAATAGAATAAATAAACATAAATATAAGATGTGGGAGCCACATAACTTGTACAAGTGACGGCAAGAATAACATTTTCTCTAATCTAACATAAGAGTAAATGTGTTACTGGGGGTAACTGTAGAAAATTATTCCTTTCGTATGTATGTAAGTAAGTTTATTCAGGTATACACAAATACAGTTACATAGATTATCATACATAACAACATACGTGTAGAGAACCTAGGATAACCCAAAAAAGTCAGTGTGACTTATTTCCATTGCCTTCACTCAGAGCTTCATTTCTTCTCAAAATGATGTTACATGAGAATGGGAGTGTTCTTCTTTATTAATTCTACCGTATCAATGTAGAGACAACCTGTACACAATGTAACTTGTACACAAACCAGACGTGTACATTTCGTTTGTTTACAAAACTTACCTTCACCTGGTTTGTTTACATAACTGCGCCTGCCCCCTCTCATGTACTCATTCTTTCTCTCTCTCATTTATTCGTTTTATCTCATTTACTTACTCCTGACCCTACATTAAGACTACAAATATTTTAAGGTAAGTAATGAGTGAACTGTATATACATTTTATCGCTCTGGGATGCTTAAATATCATAGAATAGTATGTGTGGGTGGGGTGGCCTGGTATGGTAGCCTGGCTATTACCATACATACCACACTTGATTTCTTACAATAAATACTACTTGTCTCACCCTAGATTAAGACTATAAATATTTTAAGGTAAGTAATGAGTGCACTATGTGTGTATTGTACCTTTTTATTGTTTTTTGATGCCTGGTTCTATTGCTAACTTAATATATGTTAGTGTAAACTTGTTATCTAGTGTTTGTATGCATTTATAAGTGGAAAAAAAGGGTGTTCCACTTTACGGCGATTTCCGCTTTACGGCGGTAGCCTGGAACCTAACCCGCCGTATAAGTGGGGCCTTCCTGTATATATATATATATGTATATATTTGTATATATATATATATATGTATATATTTGTATATATATATATATATATATATATAATATATAAAATATATATATATATATATATATTTTTTTTTTATCACACTGGCTGATTCCCAGCAAGGCAGGGTGGCCCGAAAAAGAAAAACTTTCGCCATCATTCACTCCATCACTGTCTTGCCAGAAGGGTGCTTTACACTACAGTTTTTAAACTGCAACATTAACACCCCTCCTTCAGAGTGCAGGCACTGTACTTCCCATCTCCAGGACTCAAGTCCGGCCTGCCGGTTTCCCTGAACCCCTTCATAAATGTTACTTTGCTCACACTCCAACAGCATGACAAGTATTAAAAACCATTTGTCTCCATTCACTCCTATCAAACACGCTCACGCATGCCTGATGGAAGTCCAAGCCCCTCGAACACAAAACCTCATTTACCCCCTCCCTCCAACCTTTCCTAGGCCGACCCCTACCCCGCCTTCCTTCCACTACAGACTGATACACTCTTGAAGTCATTCTGTTTCACTCCATTCTCTCTACATGTCCGAACCACCTCAACAACCCTTCCTCAGCCCTCTGGACAACAGTTTTGGTAATCCCGCACCTCCTCCTAACTTCCAAACTACGAATTCTCTGCATTATATTCACACCACACATTGCTCTCAGACATGACATCTCCACTGCCTCCAGCCTTCTCCTCGCTGCAACATTCATCACCCATGCTTCACACCCATATAAGAGCGTTGGTAAAACTATACTCTCATACATTCCCCTCTTTGCCTCCAAGGACAAAGTTCTTTGTCTCCACAGACTCCTAAGTGCACCACTCACTCTTTTCCCCTTATCAATTCTATGATTCACCTCATCCTTCATAGACCCATCTGCTGACACGTCAACTCCCAAATATCTGAATACATTCACCTCCTCCCTACTCTCTCCCTCCAATCTGATATCCAATCTTTCATCACCTAATCTTTTTGTTATCCTCATAACCTTACTCTTTCCTGTATTCACTTTTAATTTTCTTCTTTTGCACACCCTACCAAATACAATGTTATTATAATAATAAAAAAGAATTATTGTATGTATGACCCACAAGGTCAGATATACAATAATTTAGGAATTACTGCAGATAATGTTGTTAATTTCCCCTCACATAGGCCTCCAAGAGGCCTATGTGAGGTAAATATCTAATACAATTTTGATGGCTGACCCAAGTGTAAATCAAGGACTCGAATGGAACAACAACAAACATGACCGCCGCTACAGTCCAAGATAACTCCTTCCCAGTATTTGATGTCAAGAAGATCACCGACCCAGAAATAGCT
>NW_027200953.1:0-15286 GCF_038502225.1 Cherax quadricarinatus
GTTTGAGATAATCTGTCCCTCAGCCCGGAGTCGATGTAATTGGTCCATCAGTCTTGATAAGAATACTCCAGGCTAAGGGACAGATTACCTCAAACTCCTTCTGATCTTCACCATTCTTCTATGTTTAGGACTTACGAAGCTACTGTGTGGCGAAATGTTTCCTCAATCAACTTGTCGGTTCTCTGAACTATTTATCTACCGGACTACTCTTGTTAGTTGAAAGCTACGGGTTTATTCTCTCGATGTAAGAAATGGAGTTGTGTCTGCTCACTTATTCCTGTTGCCATTTTTTTTTTTTGCTTGCCATCTAGACAGAGACAGAGCAGAGGTAGTTTTCTTAAATTTCTGGAGCGACGTGTGTGTTGAGGTGGCCTGGTATCTCCCACCTGACTCACCTATCTACCACATACCATCCCTGCTGCTGCTGTTTTGACTTGCCACTGTTAAAGTGTAGTGGCTACCATGTGATTGTGAAATATGGCTCTCTCTCTCTCTCTCTCTCTCTCTCTCTCTCTCTCTCTCTCTCTCTCTCTCTCTCTCTCTCTCTCACATTATAACTTTCATAAATAACAAACTTTTATTAAATGCATAATACATCAGTGTTAAAATGCCGCTGTTTGATTGCTTAGGATAATGACAATTTAATTGCCAGAGTAAGCTTAAGAGGCGTCCCCTTGACTGTGTCTGTCAGTGCTGCACTGAATATATTACCATGCGCACGTGTTGCAATTACCCAGTCATCTTGCAAGCTGCATTTAACTCTTGTGATGTTTAATAAACGTTGTCATTCCTTGAGGATTGTAAGACACTGTAAATGTTCCAACGTTGTGGTAACATTACGGTGCAACACAAGTGGTAGTCGGAGTTTTGACGGTGAAAATTGAAAGTCAGAATTGTTGTGATTGTATATAAACCACAGGATAAAACTTCTCATTATATAAACCACGGGATAAAACTTCGCATTAGTTCAAGGACAAGTTGATGATTAAGACACATGTGCAACAGTTGGGTATCTTTATTGTTGAAACGTTTCGCCTACGCAGTAGACTTCTTCAGTCAGATACTGAAGCAGCTGGTGTAGTAGTGAAAAGAAGATGTAATCGGTTCATCAACCTTGGCCGAGGGACTGATTACCTCGTCTTTTGTATATAGTTCTTCTGTCTTCCAATCATGTCCTTGAATTTGTGTTGATAAAGCCACTGGATGGCGAAACGTCTACAATAAAGATACCCAGATGTTGCACATGTGTCTAATTTTAACTTTGTTAGGTAAAACGACACAAGTGCAGCTAATGTGAGTTTTGTCTAAAGCTCCTGGGGAGCGAAACGTTGCCACAGTAAAATGTCTCATTAGTTGCACTTGTCGTTTTACCTAGCATATTGTCGGTAATTCTACCAACATTAATATAAATATACTTTGGCAAGAAGAAAAAATACCACAGTGAAAACAGGAAATAAAACCTGGGCGCTTTCATGTGCTTACGCGCACATCTTCAGAGGAATAGGAAGATGGTTCTCTTGCCTCTTCTTCCCATTCTACTGAAGATGTATCAACACATGAAAGCTTTCAGGTATTATTTCCTGATTTTCACTGGTATTTTTTCATATTTACAATCACTCGTTTGGTTGTGATTTCTTCCTCGTTCAGATATACTACGTAAACTATCATTATATTAAATAATAGGTAATTAATTATTCTTTCCAGGTGAGTTAGTGAGCAGTGAGGCGGTGTGAGGACTGCTGAGGTGACCAGGGTGACTGTGACCACCTCAAGGTGTGACCACCGTAAGGTGACCAAGGTGAGTGAGCAGTGAGGCGGTGTGAGGACTGCTGATGTGACCAAGGTGACTGTGACCACCTCAAGGTGTGACCACCGTAAGGTGACCAAGGTGAGTGAGCAGTGAGGCGGTGTGAGGACTGCTGAGGTGACCAGGGTGACTGTGACCACCTCAAGGTGTGACCACCGTAAGGTGACCAAGGTGAGTGAGCAGTGAGGCGGTGTGAGGACTGATGATGTGACCAAGGTGACTGTGACCACCTCAAGGTGTGACCACCGTAAGGTGACCAAGGTGAGTGAGCAGTGAGGCGGTGTGAGGACTGATGATCTGACCAAGGTGACTGTGACCACCTCAAGGTGTGACCACCGTAAGGTGACCAAGGTGAGTGAGCAGTGAGGCGGTGTGAGGACTGCTGATGTGACCAAGGTGACTGTGACCACCTCAAGGTGTGACCACCGTAAGGTGACCAAGGTGAGTGAGCAGTGAGGCGGTGTGAGGACTGCTGAGGTGAACAGGGTGACTGTGACCACTTGAAGGTGAGGGATGTGACCACCTTAAGGTGACCAAGGTGAGGGTTGTGACTTTTTTAAAGTGATCAAGGTGAGTGTTGTGGCCACCTCAAGGTGAGGGTTGTGACCACCTCAAGATGAGGGTTGTGACCACCTCAAGATGAGGGTTGTAACCACCTCAAGATGAGGGTTGTGGCCACCTTAAGGTGACCAAGGTGAGGGTTGTGACCACCTTAAGGTGAACAAAATGTGTTGTGACCACCTTAAGGTGACCAAGGTGAGGGTTGTGACCACCTCATGATGAGTGTTGTGCCCATCTCAAGGTGAGTGTTTTGACCACCTTAAGGTGACCAAGGTGAGGGCTGTGACCACCTCAAGGTGACCCCCGTGTCCTTGAAGTTAGCGAAGTTGAATTAACGTGTGTGTAGTAGTTACTAGTTGCCAAAGGCACTTGTCGAGTCACTTGACCTGTGTGTGGGATGTGGTTGTGTGTAGTGTTATGCGTGGTGTGGTTGTTAGTGTGGCTGTTATGTGTGTGTGTGTACTCACCTAATTGTGGTTGCAGGGGTCGAGACTCAGCTCCTGGCCCCGCCTCTTCACTGATCGCTACTAGGTCCTCTCTCTCCCTGCTCCATGAGCTTTATCATACCTCGTCTTAAAACTATGTATGGTTCCTGCCTCCACTACTTCACTTGCTAGGCTATTCCACTTGCTGACAACTCTATGACTGAAGAAATACTTCCTAACGTCCCTGTGACTCGTCTGAGTCTTCAGAGTTGTGACCCCTTGTCCCTGTGTCCCCTCTCTGGAAATACCTTGTCTATTCCCCGCCTTGTATGTCGTTATCTCTCCCCTGACCCTTCTGTCCTCCAGTGTCGTCAGTCCGATTTCCCTCAACCTTTCCTCGTACGACATTCCGCTGAGCTCTGGGACTAGCCTTGCTGCAAACCTTTGTACTTTCTCTAACTTCTTGACGTGCTTGACCAGGTGTGGGTTCCAGACTGGTCTGTATACTCCAGTATAGGCCTAACATACACAGTGTACAGTGTCTTGAACGATTCCCATGCTGTGTGTGTGTGTGTGTGTGTGTGTGTGTGTGTGTGTGTGTGTGTGTGTGTGTGTGTGTGTGTGTGTGTGTGGGTGGGTGGGTGTGTGTGTGTGTCACAGTAAGAGAGGGAAAGCTTATATTTGTCAATCAATGCAACCCACTACAACCCACCAGAGCCCACTACAACCCACCAGAGCCCACTACAACCCACCAGAGCCCACTACAACCCACCAGAGCCAACTACAACTCACCAGAGCCCACTACAACCCACCAGAGCCCACTACAACCCACCAGAGCCCACTGCAACCCACCAGAGCCCACTACAACCCACCAGAGCCCACTACAACCCACCAGAGCCCACTACAACCCACCAGAACCCACTACAACCCACCAGAGCCCACTACAACCCACCAGAGCCCACTACAACCCACCAGGATCCACTGCAACCCACCAGGACCCACTATAACCCACCAGGACCCACTTCAACCCACCAGGACCCACTATAACCTACCTGAACCCGCTACAACTCACCAGGATCCACTGCAACCCACCAGGACCCACTCTAACATACCAGGACCCACTACAATCCACCAGGACCCACTATAACCTACCTGAACCCGCTACAACTCACCAGGATCCACTACAACCCACCAGTACCCACTATAACCTACCTGGACCCACTACAACTCACCAGTATCCACTACAACCCACCAGGACCCACTATAACCTACCTGGACCCACTACAACTCACCAGGATCCACTACAACCCACTAGGACCCACTATAACCTACCTGGACCCGCTACAACTCACCAGGATCCACTACAACCAACCAGGACCCACTGTAACCTACCTGGACCCGCTACAACTCACCAGGACCCACTACAACCCACCAGGACCCACTATAACCTACCTGGACCCACTGCAACTCACCAGGACCCACTACAACCCACCAGGACCCACTACAACCCACCAGGACCCACTACAACTCACCAGGACCCACTACAACCCACCAGGACCCACTACAACTCACCAGGATCCACTACAATCCACCAGAACCCACTACAACAGTACCCTCTACAACCCTCCAAGGCCCACTACAATCACCAGGACCCACTATAACCCACCAGGACCCACTGCAACCTACCAGGACCCACTGCAACCTACCAGGACCCACTACAACTCACCAGGACTCACTACAACCCACGATGACTCACTACAACCCACCACCAGCACTACGCAGTAATCTACAACAGAGCTTCCGACATATAGTATAAGTTAAGTCTCTTCTCTCTTTCTCCCTCCAACTTTCTTTCTCCATATTATCACCATTTTTATCCCATTTCCACCCTGGGAATGGTCTCCTGCATTGAAAACATCCATCGGTTCCTATCCCCATTCCCATTCCCGTGGTACTCCTCCCTGCTGATTCTCAATTACCATTCCTCTGTGTTTCTGTTCCAATATTGCGGTTGTGACAGGATTTTCTGATGTCCTTGTGTGTTTGTTTTTACGTAAGGCTGGAGGGGAAGGTTGTACGAGTTTATTTTGTGCAGAGGAAGTGTTGAGCACCAGATGGCTTAGTCTCTTGTGATGTGCTGGATGTGTTCATGTTCTCTTGAAGATTGAGACACGTGTGCACATGCAACGTTTCGCCTACACAGTAGGCTTCTTCTGTTATATACAAAGGGAGCAGTAGTGGTGAAATAAAGATGATGTAATCAGTCCATCATCCTTGGAGAAAAAGTATTTGAGGTGGTCAGTCCCTCAGCCTGGAGAAGAGTTCAGCTCCTTGGTCAGGAACGATACGAAACTGAAGCTTCAGAACTGAGTCTTAAATACTGTCGAAGGTGAGGTGAAAGATCTCGAAGACGTTGTAGGGGAGATGTGTTGATGTTCTCTGAAGATGTGCAGACTTTAGTATTGAGTTTTGTTAATATTCCGAATTTTGTTTTAATTAAGTTAATGTATGAAGATGTTGCTAGTTTTGAGCGAGATGTTTGACAGGTATTGCAAGAAGCTCCGGTTATCTGTCAGTTTCATCGCTCGTAATGTTTACTCTGCATCGTCAAGCCTCGCAGCCAATCAGAAAGCAGCTTTGCACACTGTCTTGATGGGCATTCCGGAACAAGCGAGGGGAGGCGGCGGTTGCAACACGCAATACCATTGGCATCCGTTCTGCGTAAGGGCGTTTCTCGCAGCCTTTACTGTGCCAAAGTGAGCTTTAAAGGGTCAAGAGGTGGAGCCTTGTCTTGTGTCTACACCTTTGAGCATCACTCACTAACATGTGTTGACCAGCAGGTGTTGACTAGCAGGTGTTGACCTAGCACGGTTCTCACTGGGTATTTAACTGATATTCCTTCAAGGCCTTGATGTTTATGACGGGCTTTTGATTCAAGGAACTGGAGCTACCCCTCTTCTTAACGACGACGTTTCGGTCCGACTTGGACCATTTTAACTTTGTAAATCATCCAAATCGAGCCGAAACGTCGTGGTAAGTTCCTGTCTCCTATGTGCGGGTTATCTGTGTATTGTTGCAGTCAGGGTATTGTACCTTTGTGTTGTTTACCCTCGTCTTTGTGATCCTTGTATAACCCACCACAGTTTTAACGTTTCCCTTGAATATGATCAATATCTGGCAAGTCTTATGTCAGGACATAAGTCTGGTGTTATGGACATGGTTGTTTTGCCTCAGTCTCTCTGATATTTAGTGGCATAATGTCTCCTGGAAGCTGCCCAGCATCGTGAAAATGTAAACTGGGAGTGCTGGTCTTGTCCCTTCCCCCCCCCCCTCTCTCTCTCTCTCTCTCTCTACACACACATGGTTTGACAAGGTTAAGGATCCCTAGCTTTATTGACAAGCTCTTTACAGGTTAAGGATTCCTAACTTTATTGACAAGCTAAGAGCTGTTACCTACATCAGCTCATTTGAAACCATTTTTATTGTTATGAGACATACAAGTAGGGAACAGGATGAAGTTGGAGCCATCTGTGGGCCAGCATTTTCATGTGATCAACTGACTTTATCTCGTTGACATAATTATGCTGTACGAATGTGTTCCATACTCGAGTCATCCTGGGTATATATGATCTCAGATGGAGTGATGTTCTGGAGAAGGGTACAGCCAGAGTGAAGTTGCTGCTTTCTGCCCGTCTTGTGGCATAAAAGCTTGTTTCACGCTGTCCTCGAAGTGGATCCAAGTGTGGTACTTTGACAATATTGGCCTTGTACATAACAGTAAGGCCACCCACATCCCTCCTATGTTGAAGGATCTGCTGAAATGACAGATCTATCCAGGATGGGTCCAGGCGAGAGATGAGACGTCTTGCTCTGTTCTCTACTCTGTCAAGCAGTCGCAGATGAGAGGGGGGGCAGGCAAACCAAGAAAGTGGAGCATACTCAAGGTGTGAGCGTACTTGTGCCTCGTACAGGATCTTGCAACCCCTACTGTCAAGCAGATGCGAGATACGGCGAAGTGCTGTAAGCTTCCTGGCTGCCTTGTTTGCAAGATTTACAACATGGTTCTTCATGGTTAGTTTGGAGTCAAATTTCACCCCAAGGATATCAACTTTTTCTCCAGGTGCCAACACCCTCCCATTCATCCTTACTACTGCACCAGCATTACCATCATGGTGCCTAGAGACGATCATCATTTGCGTTTTCTCAGGTGCAAATGTTACTTGCCATCTATTTCCCCAAGCTGATATAGCTCTCAGCTGGTGATTGATGTAGCTTAGAGCAGCTGGCATTTCTTCTCTTGGATAAGTGAATGTCAGTGTACAGTCGTCTGCATATGCATGTGATTCTGGGATGAGATGAAGAAGGTCGTTGAAGTAGACATTCCATAACAATGGACCCAGCACGCTTCCTTGTGGAACACTTGCCCCAATAGGATGTTTTGCTGATTCCGTTCCATTGAGAACTACACTCAGAAATCTACCATGAAGGTAATCACTGAGGAGACATAACGTAGAACCTGCAATTCCCAGTGATTGAAGTTTTGCTAAGAGGCCCTGGTGCCACACCTCTCTCTCTCTCTCTCTCTCTCTCTCTCTCTCTCTCTCTCTCTCTACCCCTTCCTTCCTCTCTCTTTCTCCTTCTATAAGAACATAAGAAAGGACGAACACTGCAGTAGGCCTGTTGGCCCATTCTTGGCAGGTCCTTTACAATATCAACCCACTAACAGAACACCACTTGCCCAGCCCACTTTTAGTGCTGCCCTAACAATAAACTCTGACAAATCTATTTGCTCACGTGCAAGTCCCACTCAAATCCAACCCCTCTCATTCATATATCTTTTAGTCTCCCTCTCTCTCCCCCTATTTTAAATAATTTCACTCGTTTGTTTATTAAGAAACTGTAAAAATCTGTGGGTGGCGGGTGGATGCGGCAGGATGAGATAAAACTTGCAACACGAGGCTGGTGCTCAGAGGTATATGGGGAACAATATCTAGTGTCTACTGGATGCTCATGCTGACCTGGGGTCTGGCTCTGGTATAAGTACTCTCTACTTTGATGCAGAGTACTCAGTTCGAGTCCTGCTCTGGTCTGAGATAATGCTTGTAAATAATTTTATATATATATATATATATATATATATATATATATATATATATATATATATATATATATATATATATATATATACTATATTCAAGAATCGGAGAATTTATTGGGAGAATATTAATCAAGAACTATCAGACATACCCAGGAAAGTCATTTGCATCCTAAATCCTGACTAGTGCTTGAAAAAAATTAAATACAAAATCAGGCAATCACTGCAATAAATACGTTCCACTGAGAAATATGGAATATAGGAAGAGAACCTAAAATAATGTTCAGAATTAGTTGCTGAATTGTTTATAAACATGAATGTGTGAGAGAGAAGGAAAGATCATCCTAACTGAGAAATTACTGAGATGGAGGAGAAACAGCAGCTCTTGTACCAGACATAAGAAGCACCAAGGGAATGGAAAGTCATCCAGGATATTGTAAGTCACCTCAAATATTTATATTTAAAAGTAAAATCCATATTAGGAACTTCTTGAAGAATTGTGTCATTAATCACAAGAGATTCACATACTGATGACGAAAAAGAAATATGTGGAATTCTAAAAGAACAGTTTGAGTCAGTATTCAGCAATATATGAAATTAAAACAAGGTGGAGAATATAGATATTTTTTCATTACCTGTGAAAGTCACACTTCTCGTATATTTAATTTAATCACTAATATATTTAATTACTTTAATCACTCAATTTAATTTAATCGCTAATCCTCCAGATTTCGTTAGAGAAATAAGGAACAAGTACAGTCATTCAGCACTTGAACTGGATTCCTGGAATTTCTTATTTATTGAAAGGTGTCAAAATGTCGTTAACACGAACACTTAGTATCGTTTGGAAAGAGTTTACATCTAGGGGAACTACCACAAACTAAGATTAAAGAGTGCAGTCACAGTTCCTTTGTGTGAAGGAGACAGTAGAGCGTAGCCACGGACTACAGACCAGCATGATGTGTGGGAAGAACCAGCATGATGTGTGGGAAGAACCAGCATGATGTATGGGAAGAACCAGCATGATGTGTGGGAAGAACCAGTATGATGTGTTGGAAGAACCAGCATGTTGTGTGGGAAGAACCAGTATGATGTGTGGGAAGAACCAGCATGATGTGTGGGAAGAACCAGTATGATGTGTGGGAAGAACCAGCATGTTGTGTGGGAAGAACCAGCATGATATGTGGGAAGAACCAGCATGTTGTGTGGGAAGAACCAGCATGATGTGTGGGAAGAACCAGCATGTTGTGTGGGAAGAACCAGCATGTTGTGTGGGAAGAACCAGCATGTTGTGTGGGAAGAACCAGCATGTTGTGTGGGAAGAACCAGCATGATGTGTGGGAAGAACCAGCATGATGTGTGGGAAGAACCAGCATGATGTGTGGGAAGAACCAGCATGATGTGTGGGAAGAACCAGCATGATGTGTGGGAAGAACCAGCATGATGTGTGGGAAGAACCAGCATGATGTGTGGGAAGTACCAGCATAATGTGTGGGAAGAACCAATATGATGTGTGGGAAGAACCAATATGATGTGTGGGAAGAACCAACATTTGACATGTGATCATAGGGTGATTGAGCACAAAATATAGCAATGGGCATGAAAGGGAACATAGGCTAATGGATATTCAACTTGGCAGATAAAACTACGAGTGGTGGTAAATAGAGGAAAATCCAGCATTAACAAAGTAAAATGCTCAGTACTTCAAGGTGAGATTCTGGCGTCTGTAATGTTGCTCGTCGAGATTCTGGCGTCTGTAATGTTGCTCGTCGAGATTCTGGCGTCTGTAATGTTGCTCGTCGAGATTCTGGCGTCTGTAATGTTGCTCGTCGAGATTCTGGCGTCTGTAATGTTGCTCGTCGAGATTCTGGCGTCTGTAATGTTGCTCGTCGAGATTCTGGCGTCTGTAATGTTGCTCGTCCTCATTGGCAGACAAAAACGCTGTCACAACTTCGTGTCTTCACTTGCGATTGGTTTCAAAATAAGCAAGAAAATCAGTTTGGTAGAAGACACGGGAAAACTTGGAAGAAGATATAAAACATCTTTCAGTGGTAGCGGAGAGTAACTTGACTGACAAGTTCAGCTGCTTAAGTCATGACATTGAATGAAGAATTCAGAAGGGAGTGTCTATAAAATGCCTGATTACAAAACAGAACTGAGGAGACATGTGAAAGACTTGGGTGTAATAATGTTAGCTGACCTTTCGTTCAAAGAACACAATAAAACCATACCACGGTCGGGATTTGAACCCGCGGTCAGAGAGTCTCAAAACTCCAGACCGTCGCGTTAGCCACTGGACCAGCTAGCCATAATAAGATTCATCCAACTAGGTATATTTCTACACCATAGGAAGGTTAGCATAGGCACCACTGTGACCACAAATGCAAGTTTTTACAGACGGCCACGCTAGCTGGAGATTCGTCTGTAAAAACTTGCATTAGTGGTCAGAGTGGTGCCTATGCTAACCTTCCTATGGTGTAGAAATATACCTAGTTGGATGAATCTTATTATGGCTAGCTGGTCCAGTGGCTAACGCGACGGTCTGGAGTTTTGAGACTCTCTGACCGCGGGTTCAAATCCCGCCCGTGGTATGGTTTGTTTGCAATCGTGTCATTACGATTTCGTGAGTCATAAAGAACACAATAGCCACAAAAATGACTGCATGGATAATGAGAACCTTCAGAATAATGGAAATGGTGCCAATAGTGACACTATTCAAAGTGCTTATGGCATAACGCTTAGAGTATTGCTCATTATAAACAGCTCAGTTCAGATCAAGAGAGATAACAGAGCTGGAACAGATTCAGAGATCATTTACGGCCCGCATAGGGCCAGAAAGCATTTATATTACCAGGAACACTTCGAGGTCCGAGATAAGTCCTCGCTTGAGCGGAGAGAGAAATACATGATATCATAGACATGGAAGGTGCTTGAGGGCCTGATTCTAAATCTGTAAACTGCCATAACATTATATTGGAGTGAGAGATATAGAAGAATGTGTAACATAAACCCAGTGAAAGGCAGGGGCGCCGTGGGCGCAATAAGAGAATTGTATCAACATCCTCAGGCCCATACTATTTAACATCTTGCAAAAATATATCAGAAATACTGCCGGAACAAGTGGAGAAGCCTTTAAGTGAATAAAATCAATGATTTTCTCCAAGTGTCAGATCAGCCAGGTTGTGATGGACATGAGGGCCAGCGGGCTGCCAGCAGCAACAGCCTGGTTGACCGTAGCACACAGCAGACAAGCAAGGCTGCGGGAGTAGGACAACTTTTGATGACTGTCAAAGGTGTGTGTGTGTGTGTGTGTGTGTAACGGTACGGGTTGGCCTTGAACTCGCGGCAAGTAAGTCATAAAACTCTAGGCCAGCGCGTAAACCACTGAGCCATCTGGCTACAATAAGATTCATGCAACTAGGTATATTTCTACACCATAGAGAGGTTAGCATGGCCCGCTACTGTGACCACAAATTAAGGTTTTTAAAGATGAATTTCTCGCCAGATAGTTCTTCACGGCCACGCTGGCGGGATATTCATCTGTAAAAACTTTCATTTGTGGTCACAGTGGTGGGCCATGCTAACCTCTCTATGGTGTAATAATATACCTAGTTGAATAAATCGTATTGTATCCAGTTGGTCCAGTGGTTTACGCGCTAGTCAAAGTTTTACGACTCACTAGTCGCGAGTTCAAGCCCCACCCGTACCGTGGTTTGTTTGCAATCGTGTCATTACGTTTTCGTGAGGCATACCTCCCATTGTTCAGGCGTTGTATTGCCTCTGGTAGAGTGTTTGATGGTGCAGTAATTCACTGAGCACTACTGAACCATCACTGGGAACTGGACGCAAGACTTCACATCTGCTGTTACTGCTCTCACTGTTGACCACCAGTCCGCTCACCACATCTGTTTACTTTGTTATTATCCAGTTGTTTCTTCCAGCTTCTTGTAAACACAACTGTGACTGTTGTTTACATTACACTTCACTTGTTGTTCCTTCCAGTATTTTGTAAACACAACTGTGACTGGTGTTTATAGTGGTGTTGTCCATCTGTACGCTTTAGAATCTTGCAATCAAACCTGTGGTTGACAGATAGTGAGGTAATTTAACAAGTGTTAACTGAATGACACAGCAGTAAAAGACACGTTATTACGTTGAACTCAGACTGGGACTTTATTGATATATGTAGCTCCTCTGTGGGTAAAACCTCGTAGTGTTAAGTTTGGCCCTACTTTATTCGTCTTCAAGAAATTATTTGGTTTTAAATAATCATACCCATAATTTTTAAAGGGGTAGACCGGTAAGCCAGAGGAAGGCCTCGGTCATATGACCAAAAGCTGCAGCTGCGGGTGATCATATGACTAAAACCCGCGTCAGGGAACACTTGTCTTGTTTCCTGACAAACCTTACCTAACTTAACCTGTCTTCGAAATGGAACTGTGAGTTACAACTTGGATTTAAAACTGTGTGTTGTATGATTGGAGGGACATTCGGAGTGTTGCCATCAACAACAGTCTGACTGATCATAGAGCAGGTCGAGATTTCTAGGGAAAAGTGTTTAGCCTGTATCATCCTTTACTCTGGATGACCCACTCGGGTTTACCACCTTGTAAGAAAGTTACTGCTGACTTAGTGTCTTGGGCTGGTCCTTACCTTGTAGAGACTGTTGTGTTAGTCTCTGTCCTTTGTTTGTACAAACTGTTGTATCAGTCTGTTGGACTGTTCCTGACCCCGTACAAAGGTTTTAGAAGACATCTATAGATTCAGCGCGTCCCAATAATAATAATGACTTCTTCTGATCCCACCACCACCACCACTACTACTACTAATAATAATATAATAATAATAATTACTACTACTGTTACCACTACTACTAATAATAATTATAATAATTACTGTTACTACTACTGTTTATAATATAGAGGGTCTGCCTTGCCTTGGCCAGGGTGAAAGTTAATGTCGGTGTTTACCTGACTCCAGTGTTTTGTAATCCACTCACCGCCTTGAAATTAATTAATGGAACCAACGGGAGGTTTCTTCTCTCTTCCTGCCTTGGTTGCCAACGTTCTCAACCATGGTAGAGACTATGCTTGTGTGTGCGCGCACGGGCACCTGTGTTCGTGTGTGTGTGTGTGTGTGTGTGTGTGTGTGTGTGTGTGTGTGTGTGTGTGTGTGTGTGTGTGTGTGTTCGTGCTTGTTGTGAATGTGCGTGTGACCTGTGTTGATTGTTGTGTTGACTGTTATTGTGTTGTTGACTAATATTACTGGTTGTGTTGTTGGTATTGACTATGTTACTGGTTGTATTATGGAAGGCCTAGTGTGGCTCCTCCCTGCTCTCTATTGACTCATCTGGTATGTTGCTTCCCACACACCTGGTATGCTTGTCTCCAAACACTTGGTATGATGCTCTCCACACACTTGGTATGTTTCTCCCAATACACCTGGTTTGTTACTCCCCACATACTTGGTATGTTGTTCCCCACACACCTGGTATGTTGTTCTCCACACACCTGGTATGTTGCTTCCCACACACCTGGTATGTTGTTCTCCACACACCTGGTATGTTGCTCCCCACACACCTGGTATGTTGTTCTCCACACACCTGGTATGTTGCTCCCCACACACCTGGTATGTTGCTCCCCCCACACCTGGTATGTTGTTCCCCACACACCTGGTATGTTGCTTCCCACACACCTGGTATGTTGTTCTCCACACACCTGGTATGTTGCTCCCCACACACCTGGTATGTTGTTCTCCACACACCTGGTATGTTGCTCCCCACACACCTGGTATGTTGCTCCCCCCACACCTGGTATGTTGTTCTCCGCACACCTGGTATGTTGCTCCCCACACACCTGGTATGTTGTTCTCCAAACACCTGGTATGTTGCTCCCCACACACCTGGTATATTGTTCTCCACACACCTGGTATGTTGCTCCCCACACACCTGGTATGTTGTTCTCCACACACCTGGTATGTTGTTCTCCACACACCTGGTATGTTGCTCCCCACACACCTGGCATGTTGCTCCCCCCACACCTGGTATGTTGCTCCCCACACACCTGGTATGTTGTTCTCCAAACACCTGGTATGTTGCTCCCCACACACCTGGTATGTTGTTCTCCAAACACCTGGTATGTTGCTCCCCACACACCTGGTATGTTGTTCTCTGCACACCTGGTATGTTGCTCCCCACACACCTGGTATGTTGTTCTCCAAACACCTGGTATGTTGCTCCCCACACACCTGGTATGTTGTTCCCCACACACCTGGTATGTTGCTCCCCACACACCTGGTATGTTGCTCCCCACACACCTGGTATGTTGCTCCCCACACACCTGGCATGTTGCTCCCCACACACCTGGTATGTTGCTCCCCACACACCTGGCATGTTGCTCCCCACACACCTGGTATGTTGCTCCCCACACACCTGGCATGTTGCTCCCCACACACCTGGTATGTTGCTCCCCACTTCTCCACAGCAACACATGTGACATACTGGGCTTAACACACCTGTTAAAGTTGACAAGAGAGTTTTGGATTTTGCGAAAACATTGCCTTGTCAATTAAAAAAAAGTTTCGTATACAAACAAGGTTAACTTAGTTAGTTAATGAACCCTAGCCTAATTTTTCTTACTTGCTGCGCCTACACAATAAAACACCTCACAGTAGTTTAATAAACCAGGCAGCAGTACGGGAGGCCCCGCTTATACAGCCGGATAGCTTCCTGGCTGCCGCCGTAAAGCGAAAATCGCTGTAAAGTGAATTATAGTTTTTTTCACTTTCAAATTAATATAAAAGCCTGTGTGCACAATGGTGTATTAATTGAGCAATAGAACTAGGCCTAAAAAATGCATATACAGTACACACATTATTTAAAATTTCATCCTAAGCTAAGGACGAAAATATATTAAGTAATGTGTGTACTGTATATGCATTTTTTTAGGAATGGTGAATATATTTATTGTAGGAAGTCTGAATAAATGAAGAATGGGCATAATTGAAAACCGCTGTATTAGCGAAACCTTGTGAAGCGAAACCCTGTACAGTGGGGCCTGCCTGAACTGTTTACATGTCTCAAGATTCTTCATCAGCAGCTATAATATTGTTTACAACAAAGCTGTGAGTTCTCAGCGGGAAACTGGAATGTACAGGTGTAAAGGTGCGAGCCACTGATAGCAACAGCCTGGTTCAGCATGGCAGCGGGAAGGTTTGTGTTCACTTGGCGAGGCGACGGTAGAAGAGACATGGAACTTTGTTCAGTATTTTGTACTCAGTTAAAACTGTACGTCTTTTGTGTTTACATTCATTATACACTTGTCTTCATTCAGTATACATTTATCTTCATTCATTATACGTTTATATTCAATCAGTATACGTTCCACGTATACCGAAGAA